>NW_027825521.1:0-273 GCF_054177405.1 Leptonychotes weddellii | reverse complement strand
GGCTTTGGGAGGGGCAGGGGCTTCTTTCTTAGTCTTCGGCGCCATCTTCGTAAAAGGGTAGGAGATATTTTATCACTGTTTTTTTTAAAGATTTTGAGAGAGTGCACGCAAGCATGAGCAGTGGGGAAGGGCAGAGGGAGAGGGAGAAGCAGGCTTCCTGCTGAGCCGGGAGCCCGATGAAGGGCTGATCCCAGGACCCTGAGATTACGACCAGAGCCGAAGGCAGATGCCTGACTGAGCCACCCTGGTGCCTCAGAAATTAGGAGATATTTT
>NW_027825520.1:0-273 GCF_054177405.1 Leptonychotes weddellii | reverse complement strand
CCAGTTGTCCCATTGGTTTTTAACCCAGCTGCACTCTCAGTCACTCTTTTTTTTTTTTAAGATTGTTAATCTTTACCTTAATAGTGGAATAAATGATTGTGGTCAGTACATGTATGAAAATTATGAACGCCGTGGTTTAGACTGCTTTGCAGGACTTTTTGTTTTGTATTCCCCCTTTTTTTCCTTCAGAATGATTCTTAAGCATCAATCAGTGTTTGGTGGTTGCTTCTAGCAAGTCTTTTGCTTCATTTATTTTAGTTGCTAAGTAAGGAG
>NW_027825519.1:0-2493 GCF_054177405.1 Leptonychotes weddellii | reverse complement strand
TCTTCTTCTTCTTTTTTTTTTTTCTTAACATATATTGCATTATTTGTTTCAGAGGTACAGATCTGAGATTCAACAGTCTTGCACAATTCACAGCGCTGTGAATTGTAACAACTGTTCTATAGGTAGAGGATTGATAAGCTTATGGGCCTTTCATGTATTTGCCTTTCTTGGATGCTACATTCTATTTGCTCACCTGTTAATCATCTCCATCATGCTTTCTGATTGCTGTCGCTCCCCCCACCAACTCTCTCCTTGAGACCGTGCTTCGCGTGTACCTCACAGCAGATAGAGAGAAGGCACTGCCCTGAGCATGGACCTCTATAACTGCTTGCTACTGCTGTTGATTTATTCTGACTTTTTCATTTCGAAATGTGAGTTATCCCAGGGAAATTGAGATAAGCCACTATGAACTTTATTTGATCCTTTAGAAAACTGTGGTGTTTGGAGAAGAAAACCACCACAGAGATTCAAACCCATCTGGCAGGCAAAGAGAAAATGAAAGTGATTTGTAAATGCTAAAACATCCATTTTAGGGAAAGGTATCAAGGGATTCAACAAAGGTCATTCTGGGGACCATCTCTGTTTGTCTTCATGAACATTTCAGAGAAGGACGTAAATTGAGTATTAATTACACATCCTGTACAAACTAAATTGAAGTGGACAGCAAAAGAGGCAGGGAGGGGTGGGGGAGCTATGAGCAGTGTGATCTGGGATGAGAAAAAACGTTAAGCTTAATTTAACCGAAAGCTCAGGGATGTTGAGTATCATTGCCCAGAAACACAAGGTACAAAATATTATTTTCCTTACTGTTTTCTACTCAGTTACTTTATCTTCATTTCCTTTTAATTATTTTCATCAAGGCTTTGTCCAAGTTAGGTCAGAGGCTCCTGATGATGAATCATTTCCCTTGGCATATTGTTTTGTGATTGTATCCACGTAGCTTCTCAGCTTCCCATGGCCTAATCTGGGAATAAAGGGGTAGTACTAAGCAGGCAGGTATATTCCTTGTGCAAAATATCTTTTCTTATGTTGTATTCTTTTCTCAAAATGACCTTTCTTTCCCTACATAGATCCAGGTCAAGTAAATCCATCAAAAATACATTTCATCAAAAACAAATGCCCCTTTCTCAAAGACCTCACAGTCTTGTGTTAAAGATCAAAATAAACATATAGCTTTCAGAGTGATAGTCTGAATATAGCCATTCATACTTATCATGGGTTAATAGAAGTAGTAAGTGCAGAAGGAGACAGTAACTAAAGATTTTCTTTAGTTTATATCGATACAGGTTTCATATATCTGGTCGCAGCTCTTCTCAGTTGCATAAAGCCTTTCTTGAGATCACTTATATCCATATTACCCTCTTTTTCTGAACTGCTCTTTTTCTTTTTAAATTATTTTTACCCTCCATCTGATAAATTCTCCTTTTTTCTTTCCTGACAGAAAATAAACTCCTCGGAATTGATTAAATTGATTAAAATATCTCTTTTTTTTTTTAAGATTTTATTTATTTGACAGAGAGAGACACAGCGAGAGAGGGGAACACAAGCAGGGGGAGTGGGAGAGGGAGAAGTAGGCTCCCGGCTGAGCAGGGAGCCCGATGTGGGGCTCGATCCCAGGACCCTGGAATCATGACCTGAGCTGAAGGCAGACGCTTAACGACTGAGCCACCCAGGCGCCCCTAAAATATCTCTTTACATAACAAATACCTGCTGGTTAGAATCCTCAAAGGGTAGTATATAAAACCTCACATTTAGTTCTCCCCATTTCTCTGACAGGTAGAGAAAAATGGTAATAATCCACATTTATATATTAGGAAATTGTTTTTCTGAGAAGCTATGGCTTGCATGTGGAGTCCAGACAGAAACATGGATTTCCTATGGTCTACCACATTGCCCAGCTTCTTCTGCTGGGCCATGCCATTTAGGCACGAATGAGTCTCGCTCTTGATAAAACACATATAAAGCCCTGAAGTGTCATTCAGGTTGACTCAGCCTTTCCAAAAGTCTTTGGCCTGTGTCTGTTTTTCTTAGTCATAACATATCTTCTGAGGCCAATGAAAGTGATGTTTATTCAAAGATATTTTGTCAGCTCCCAGTCCATGTTTTCTAGAGTTTTCAACCATTAAACAGCATAATGTTTTCCTAGAGAGTTTACAGATACAATTTCCAGGGCCCCATGCCCAGACCTTCTGATTCAGTAGATCAAGGTAGAACTCCCAAATTTGCATTTCTAATATGCTCCCAGATGATGTCAGTGCTGGCTTTCTGAGGACTACCCTTTGAACCCTATGAGAACTTTTGAGGAACAATATGTAGCTGTTCTAGTTGTTCCTAATGAGAGTCATACACAAGGAAGGAACAACCACAAGAGATACACAATCTGCTCTAGAACCTTGCTACTCAAAGTGTAGTAGGAGACCAGCAGTGGCAGCACTTGGCGTGTGTTTTTTTTTTTTATTCTTATGTTAATCCCCATACATTACATCATTAGTT
>NW_027825518.1:0-273 GCF_054177405.1 Leptonychotes weddellii | reverse complement strand
ACCCCTTAGTCCTCTTTCTGTGGCCTGTCTGGGTCCTTGGGGCTTGCAATCTACTGCCTGGGATCATCTTCAGGATTGAGAACATAGCTGTTAGCGGGACCTGCCTTCGGTTCCACGCAGTGGATGGCAGCTCCTGGAGATGCAGCCTCTGCACTGGGAGCAGTCTTCTCCCAGCTTGGCAGATCCCAGCGTGGTGCCCATGGAGGAGGGGCAGAGATTTTACATCGAGGAGAGGAAATGAGAGAAAATTGACATTTATTGGGCACTGACTAG
>NW_027825517.1:0-273 GCF_054177405.1 Leptonychotes weddellii | reverse complement strand
GTGTACATGCAGGTGCGTGTGGTGTGTGTGAGTGTGCATGCGTGTGCACGTGCGCATGTGTGTGCATGTGAGTGTGTGTGCATGCGTGTGTATGGTGTTCAGTGCGTGTGTGCATGTGTATGCAGGTGCGTGTGTGGTGTGTGTGAGCGTGCATGCGTGTGCGTGTGCGCACGTGTGTGCATGTGAGTGTTGCGCATGTGTGTGTATGGTGTTCAGTGCGTGTGTGCACGTGTATGCAGGTGTGTATATGCAGGTGCGTGTGTGGTGTGTGTG
>NW_027825516.1:0-273 GCF_054177405.1 Leptonychotes weddellii | reverse complement strand
CTCTCCCACTCCCCCTGCTTGTGTTCCCTCTCTCGCTGTGTCTCTCTCTGTCAAATAAATAAATAAAATCTTTAAAAAAAAAAAAATTCAATCTAAGTAAAGTGTAGTTAACCTAAAAAATCTGAGAACTTAGTTCTAGACCCAGCATTTCCTAGTTGCTATGGGGCAATCACCTGACCTCTCTTGGCTCAGTATCTTCATCTGTAGAAAATGAAGGGGTTTCATTAGATGATAAGGCTTCTTCTGGCTTTAAATCTTCTATTAGTGGCCAAC
>NW_027825515.1:0-273 GCF_054177405.1 Leptonychotes weddellii | reverse complement strand
TAATGATCTTTCCCCTATTAGAGGAGACAGACTTTGACTAATTCCTTCCCTTTAAGAGTGAATTTACTAGAGGAAAAAAAAAATGGGAAGAGAAGTAAAGAGATATGATATCAACCTCATTGTCTATCTGAAGAGAGACCACCTGAGTTGTCTTCTCAGATGTGACTTGAATATCTGTGTCAGGAAGCTCTTTATAACACCAAGAAGTGTCTGCTCAAAGCACTAAATGCACTTCCTTCTGACCAGGAAGGAAAGAACAGACCCCTGTACTCC
>NW_027825514.1:0-273 GCF_054177405.1 Leptonychotes weddellii | reverse complement strand
TTATCTCAATAAAATTCAAGTGATGCATAGAGGAGAAAGGGCATTTACTTTAAAAAGAGGGGTAGACAAACCAAGAGAGACGATGGACTCTGAAAAACAAACAGGGTTCTGGAGGGGAGGGGGGTGGGAGGATGGGTTAGCCTGGTGGTGGGTATTGAGGAGGGCACATTCTGCATGGAGCACTGGGTGTTATGCACAATGAATCATGGAACACTTCATCTAAAACTAATGATGTAATGTATGGGGATTAACATAAGAATAAAAAAAAAAAAG
>NW_027825513.1:0-273 GCF_054177405.1 Leptonychotes weddellii | reverse complement strand
AATTATTTTTGAATATGTGAGTCTTTTTCTGGACTCTGTTTTTACACCAGTACCACTCTATCTTAAATACTGTAGATTATAATGAGTCGAGATCAGAGTTCTTTTTCAGTATTGGTTTGGCTGATCTAGGACCTTGGCATCTCCATATAAGTTTTAGAATGAGCTTGCCAGTACCTACAAGGAAGCTGCGGGATTAAGTCTGAGATTGTGTTGAACCTGCACATTTGGGGAAAACTGACATATTAAAAATATGGTCTTCCAATCCATGAACAT
>NW_027825512.1:0-273 GCF_054177405.1 Leptonychotes weddellii | reverse complement strand
GTGGGGAGAAGGGGTGCCTCCCTGAGTGACTCAGAGGGGAGATTGCAAGTTGGATTGCGCGAGGAGTCAGGTGACCGGAGCCTCGTGGGGGGGGCCCCCCCTTATCAGCCCTCAGCCATCAAGTCACAGCCGTTTCTCGAGGGCAGATGCCTCAGCCAAGTAGGCACAATCAGGGGAGTGCAGCTCCAGGTAATGGCCGAGGCTATCGCCGGTCCCACCCAGGGCTCCACCACCCCACCCCCACCCCCTGGCATGCAGCTCCCGGGGCTCAGG
>NW_027825511.1:0-273 GCF_054177405.1 Leptonychotes weddellii | reverse complement strand
AACTCTAAGAGGTAGATACTGAGACTTCTGAATCTGCCTTCTATATAACTTTTTTGGACATAGTTTCTGTCTCCTTGTCCCTTTGCATTGCATTCCGGGGACTTTCTTTGGCTTAAACATGCCCTTTATTAATTTGGTCTTTGGCTGTGTCCCTTCTGCTGTTTATCTCAGCCACTGAGTTTTCTTTTTTTTTTTTTTTAAACGTTTTATTTATTTATTTTTTTATTCTTATGTTAATCCCCATACATTACATCATTAGTTCTAGATGAAGTG
>NW_027825510.1:0-273 GCF_054177405.1 Leptonychotes weddellii | reverse complement strand
GCCTGGGTGGCTCAGTTGGTTAAGCGACTGCCTTCGGCTCAGGTCATGATCCTGGAGTCCCGGGATCGAGTCCTGCATCGGGCTCCCTGCTCGGCAGGGAGTCTGCTTCTCCCTCTGACCCTCCTCCCTCTCATGCTCTCTGTCTCTCATTCTCTCTGTCTCAAATAAATAAATAAAATCTTTAAAAAAAAAAAAAGAATAAGATAAAAACAGAAGGAGGCAAACCATAAGAGACTCTTAACTATAGGGTACAAACTGAGGGTTGCTGGAGGA
>NW_027825509.1:0-273 GCF_054177405.1 Leptonychotes weddellii | reverse complement strand
TTCTCTCCTTCCCTCTCCCTCTGCCCCTCCCTGTCCCCCCCCAAAACACACACACACACACACACACACACACGCAGAGAAGACTTACTTTTTTGGTTATCACAAATGTAAGATGAAAATACATCTCTCCTTTTTGTTAAATGAAATATAAAAGATAATTAAATAACCTTCAGTTAATGAGACTATTTAAACAGAACCTATTCCTCAAACACATAAAGACTCAAATTTCCCTCTTGCAAAATAAATATATGAAGAATAAAATTAATGGGAAAA
>NW_027825508.1:0-2493 GCF_054177405.1 Leptonychotes weddellii | reverse complement strand
GCAGTTCATAGACACATATTTTAAATGCAGTAAAGTACTCATATACTCTACAGAACTACTGCTCAGGGCTCAAGTCCACTAGTATTAACAAGCTTTCCACACACATGCACATGCACAGATTACATGCTGGAGACATATATATACATATAATCTGCAAATTATTGCTAAATAAATGTTGTGCTTTATGAATCAATACTGTATTAAAGTATCAATGTTCTCCAAAGAAACAGCTAAAAGGTCACATATCTTTAAGTGTTTTCCGATCTCTTTAAAGGTATACTGTGCTTAATTTAACCTCTTCATAGAATCAATTCATTTTTGAAACTTTAAAAATTGGACTTTCGGTTCAGCAGGTGATAAAAGAACATAAATGCTGAAGACGCCAAGATGATAACCCCTTTTAAAAGTTGTATCAGCTCGGGCGCCTGGGTGGCTCAGTTGGTTAAGCGACTGCCTTCGGCTCAGGTCATGATCCTGGAGTCCCTGGATCGAGTCCCGCATCGGGCTCCCTGCTTGGCAGGGAGTCTGCTTCTCCCTCTCCCGCTCCCCCCTCTTGTGCTCTCTCTCTCTCACTCTCTCTCTCAAAAAAAAAAAAAAAAAAATCTTAAAAAAAAAAATATCAGAAAAGTTGTATCAGCTCTCTGAGGCTGCAAATATTAAAATTTGGCATAGATATATTCTTTCTTCATGAAACTTTGGTTCCCATGACTATATTTCCCTAAAAGGCAATCAGTGAAGAAGTAGCAAAGCTTTACAAGAACTTACTATTTCTCACCTTTCATTTTTGTCAATATGGTAAAATCGCTACCTAATTCATTGTCATGCTTTATCATCAGATTGGATTTACTACACAAGTGGTACTGCTACCATTCAAAGCAGGGTCATTTTTAAAATGCAATGGGTTTTGAAATTTCCATATTTTTAAATACAAAGAAAATGAATCATTCTTTGATAAAATTTTTAAAAACAGAAAAATGAATGACTAAACAACAAAAAACTACACAGTACTTCGAAGTCCATGCAAATGGGAAGCCAAACACTGATATTTAACAGTGTGAATCAGTGAAAGAAAATGATTCCCACAAGTAAAAGGAAATGTGGTGAAAACAAGATTAAACAGAGATAAACCAACTGGGATAACAAGAATTTGACTTAACCTGCTAATTTTTGTACTACTTCATTGGCTTCAGTAAGATTAACCATTTTAAACTCAAGTCATTATTCTGTCAAATCCACATTATTTTCATTACATGGGAATAGGTTAATTTTCAACATCTGATACTCAGGTTCAAACGCATGCACATTACCAATCTTTGTCTTGCTTTACGCATATTCTTGTAGTCTCTGGATACATTTTCTGATGTCACTGAACCTGAAATCTGACTAGAAATTGTAGCAGCTATAAGCTGTTTACACCATTCAACATGTGATCCTGTAGGACTGTCCAGAGTCTCCACGCTGGGCTGCCGGGAGCCGGCGGCGGGGCCCCCAGCGCCCCAAGGGGGCCTCCTGCCGCCCGCCGGGCCCGAGCCCGGGGCCCCGCCGCCCTCGCTGCCAGCCGCCGCCGCCGCCGCCGCCGCCACCGACCTGTCCATGGCGCGCCTGGCCCGCCACCGCGGGTAAGCCGCAGCGAGAGGGGCTAATTAGCTGGTTTTTAAACATCAATTTAATCATATGGAAATGGATGTACTTGAGGTCTACCACTGGAAGAGAATGCCAAGGACTGGAAGAGTGATGACTGGATGATTGCCCTAATTTGGCGAGTGGTGAGACATGTATGTCCTCTTACATACATACCCCCTATGATTTTTCTCAGTGTAAGAAGAACTGTCCATCTACAGCTCTGAATTTTCCACACACTACAGAGAACAGAATGCATTATGGCAGGAAATGCACTTTTCTCTTGTAGCCAAATAGGATTCTCAACTAATACCAAGTTTTGGTAAGATAAAAGGGATCAAAACCACTGTTTTTTCAAGAGAGACAGGTATTAGTGAAAACTAAGCATTTTCACTGAAACCTAGTTTGGCACAGAAGCCTTTGTCACTCAACAATATAGAATGTAAGCAACATGCAAAGTAGTCTCCTCAGAGACTGAGGAGAATAACTCAGGAATTATAGTCAGCAGGATTCAGTGAAAATCTGACTAGGGTGACTTACCAAAATACGGAATGATTTTTCTCATGTAGTTAAGGTACATAAAAAGGTAATCCAGGATTGATTTAGCTGCTCAAGAAAGTGTTCATGATCTGTAATAATGATGTTTTTAAAAGAATTCCCACCTTCTACCATGAGAAAAGTGTTAGGTTTTTTTTTTTTTACGTTAAGGGATGTGTTTGCCATTCCCTAATGAATTTAGAGTAGTATTTAAAAACACACGGAATAAAGCTGTTTATAAGAGTTGTACATGAAGGGGGGCGCCTGGGTGGCTCAGTTGGTTAAGCGACTGCCTTCGGCTCAGGTCATGATCCTGGAGTCCCGGGATCGAGTCCC
>NW_027825507.1:0-273 GCF_054177405.1 Leptonychotes weddellii | reverse complement strand
CAGGGGAGGCCGAGTCTCAGTGGGCCGGGCCACGGAGAGCTGCTGCTTAGCTCTCTCCTCTCCCTTCCTCCATGGGGGGGGGGGGGCAGTGCCCCAAGGGGAGCCGGGAGGGGAGCTGCGAGCCCGCCCAGAAAGGGTGCGAAGGTGGCCGGGGGAAGCCAGGGCCCGCGGGGGGAGGGGGCGAGAGCATCCCACAAAGGCTGTCCGGCCCGCAGCCAAGGGTCCCCAGCACGACGGTGGGAAGCAGCCAAGAGAACGAGGACAGGGCGGGAG
>NW_027825506.1:0-273 GCF_054177405.1 Leptonychotes weddellii | reverse complement strand
GCTATGAATACCTATATGCATAAAAATGATTATTATCACAATATTGTTTATAATAGTGAGAAAATGAAAACAGACAAAATGTACAATGATAGAGAATTACACAAATTATCATGAGTATAACTATACAAGGTAATGCTGTATTGCCATTAAAAATGATGATGTATATTCTGGATGTATATTCTGGATGTGAGGTTGGGTACACAAATCTTACCATTTGCCCCTCTTTCCTGAGGAAAAGAGGGCCAATGGAAAATCGGTATGCAAAGGAAAATT
>NW_027825505.1:0-273 GCF_054177405.1 Leptonychotes weddellii | reverse complement strand
ACATTGGAGAGTGTCTCCCATTGTGTTCAGTTAGGGGCAAGAGGGAAAGAAATGAGGGACCGGGAAAAGGAAATAGAACAGGGCCCAGGGCTCAGGGTCCATGAAGTTACATTCCCAGCTTGAGTCTTCAGGACACTGCTACTCACGATGTTGTCACGATTTCAAAGCTAAAGGTATCGATGGGGCTAAAAAAAAAAAACACTAAATGCTCACTGCCGACATGGGATCAAGTAAAGGAAGTGCAGAGATTCCCTCCACCAGGCACTGATGTTT
>NW_027825504.1:0-273 GCF_054177405.1 Leptonychotes weddellii | reverse complement strand
GTCTGTTCTTCAGTGAGTTCTCCAGGCCACTATCTCCGTTTCTGTCTGTGCTGCTATAAACTGCAGAGTCCTGGGTTGTGCACCCCTCCACAGTACTCCCAGTCCTGCCTCCAGGCCAGGGCACTTCTCTGCCCTTTGTGCTTCTAAAACTACCAGCCGCTCCCAGTTCACACGTGGGACCCCGACGCTCAGGGTTTCCACCCCGGGGGCTGCCCTAGAGTCCTTTCCCCACTGCTACCGGTCTGCAAGTCTGCGCCCCGTCCCCAGCATGCG
>NW_027825503.1:0-273 GCF_054177405.1 Leptonychotes weddellii | reverse complement strand
GGAGGGGGGTGGGGGGATGGGTTAGCCTGGTGATGGGTATTAAAGAGGGCATGTATTGAATGGAGCACTGGGTATTATATGCAAACAATGACTCATGGAACACTACAACAAAAACTAATGATGTAATGTATGGTGATTAACATAATAGAATAAAATTAAAAAAAAGACAGAATGATGGAGTTTTTAAATATATATATATTATTATTTTATCAATTCAATGAAGAACCAATATAATGAGACTAAAATTTTTCAGCTCCATTGTAGTAAAACTGA
>NW_027825502.1:0-273 GCF_054177405.1 Leptonychotes weddellii | reverse complement strand
ATACCATTAAATTCACTCTTTTAAAATAAAGAGTTCAGTTGCTTTTAGTATACATATACACAAGATTGTTCAATCATCACCATTATCTAATTCTGAAACATTCTTATTATCCCGAAAAGAAACCGCATACCCATTAGGAGTCACTCCTAATTACCTTCTTCCCCCTAGCCCCTGGCAACCACTAATCTTTCTTTTTATCGATTTGCCTATTCTGGACATTTCATATAAATGAAATCAAACAATGTATGGCCTTTTGTGTCTGGCTTCTTTAAC
>NW_027825501.1:0-273 GCF_054177405.1 Leptonychotes weddellii | reverse complement strand
CTTGTATTTAAAACATGTAAGTAATTCTCAAAACTCAATAGTAATAAATGGAATGTATAACAAAACATACAACCCAATTTAAAAATGGGCAGACTTGGGGCATCTGGGTGGCTCAGTCAGTTAAGGGGCCTACTCTTTTTTTTTTTTTTTAAAGATTTTATTTATTTATTTGAGAGAGAGCACATGAGAGGGGGGAGGGTAGAGGGAGAAGCAGACTCCCCGCCGAGCAGGAGCCCGATGCGGGACTCAATTCCGGGACTCCAGGATCATGAC
>NW_027825500.1:0-273 GCF_054177405.1 Leptonychotes weddellii | reverse complement strand
CATTAAGTTACAAGCCAGTCTGTATGTTTATTATCAAATCTGTAAGAATGCAGGAACATGTACTGATGACAATAATCTGTACGTAGGAATCAGTCCAGATGTGTTTTTCCCTAGCAACTTGTCTGAAACCATATAATGGTGTGCATTTTTCTTTGAGAGGGTCTATATAATCATTTTCTAGAAAGTATAGGTATCTGTACTGATGTTTTTATATGAAGAACATAGTGTCTTTGTGGTTTTAAAGACAACTGTGAAATAAAATTGTTTCACCTG
>NW_027825499.1:0-273 GCF_054177405.1 Leptonychotes weddellii | reverse complement strand
GACCGAGCCCTCAGAGGCAGATGTGTCCTGGGAGACAGGCTCCCACCACTCAGCGGGGACGGGGCTCAAAGTCACCCTGGGAGGTGTTTTCGGGCCACTGACATCCCCCCACCATAAAGACATCCAGAAGATGGATGTGAACAAGACACCAACACACAGACCACCCAGCTCGGACGCTGCAGGTCAGACCCTCCCTGGGGACTTTATTCGGGAGTCTCGTCAGCCCTGAGTCAGCTCTGGATTAGCATCTGCTCGTCAGGACATGCCTGGTGA
>NW_027825498.1:0-273 GCF_054177405.1 Leptonychotes weddellii | reverse complement strand
CTTCTGAGTGTGTGTGTGTGTATGTGTGTGTTGGCAAAGAATTTGTTATAAGACAAAAGAGAGTACCTGGTAAGCCAGACAACATATGTCCAAGCATGGAATACACACCACCAATTTATAACCCCTGACTATTCTTGGAAATTAAATCCTTTGTTACTCTAGGCTCCTAAGATAGTACATACAACTTTTTTTTTTTATTATTGGAGATAAAGATTTTATTTATTTATTTATTTATTTTTTTATTCTTATGTTAATCCCCATACATTACATCAT
>NW_027825497.1:0-2494 GCF_054177405.1 Leptonychotes weddellii | reverse complement strand
CCCCCGTGGCTTCCTGCAGATGGAAAGCATCAGGCTGTGGGCTAGAAAAACTGAAGCTCAAGGGGTCCACAAGGTGTCACTGTTGATCCTCGGCTTAAAAAAACTGATTTGGGCAGGGACTTTAGAAAGCTTTTAAAAGCACTTACTTTGCAGATGAAGAAACTCAGGCACAGAGAGGTAAATATGATTTTAACTAAGCTCACATAACAAGTTAGTGGCAGAACAATTCACAAAATCCAGTCCCTTAACTTTGGAGCCAACATAACTACCTTCTCCCGCTGCTCTTAGAGGGGCATTTAAAGATGAGGACCCAGCAGTCTCTACAATCATTCACTCAAGACAGTGGCTCTAGATTGGAAATAGACTAGAGAAAAAATGGAGAAAGAAAAGAGAATGAAGAAAAGCCCCCAGCTTTCACCTTCACATGTGCTGTATTCAAAGTGTCCGGGTTAGATACCGTCGCCGACAATGAGAGCACAGCACGCAGGGCCTTCGTCTGCGGCGGGGTTTGAAGAGCTGAATAGAAAGTCTCAGGTAATGGATTTCATCCTTTTTATGGCTTCAGCTTAAAAAGAGTCTGGTTCCCAAGGAAAACAAGAAGCCAAGTTGCTTCAGCAAAGAATTACTGAAACCTAAGTAGGAACTAGATACAAACATTTGCTGGATAGGACAAGGATACATTTCTGGGCCCTGCTGTTCAGGGAATGGGAGGCTTCAGGGCAGAAGAGCCTTTGTGAGCCAGTGACCCCGAGACCAGGCATTTATCCCTGTGTCTGGAAAGAACCACGTAGCCAAGGAGTCCCGAGGGAGGGACTCTGGCCTCCCATCCAGGTGTCCCATGAGGTCGCTCCCATGCTCCTTGGCCTGAATGCCATCAGCCCCTTCTGCTCCCTGTGTGGTTTCTATTGGAGTCTCCTTTTCTTGCCTCCCAGGTAACATTTTTTTTTTTAATTAAGAGAGCTTTATTATTTACTTAGGTAATAAAATTAATATGAGCCCATGACAAAAATTCAGGTACCAAGTAGCAGAAAGAAGAAAAGGTAAGATCCATAATCCTTCCATTCAGAAATAATTGCTGTGAACAGCAGTTGGCCTGCAGAGCACCTACCTGGTGTGTGAGGTCCCGGGTTCAGAGCCAGGAAATGACACCCACCCATCTGACTTCTCCCAGAGCTTACATTCTAGTTGGGGGGTGGGGGGGAGATATCAGTCAATTTTAAAAAGAAGTGAAATATATAGGATGTCAGATTGTAGTAAGCACTATGAACACAAATAAACCAGAGAAGGGGATGGGGACTGAAAGTAGGATATTTATTTATTTAGATTTATTTATTTGAGAGAGAGAGTGAGAGTGGGGGCGGGGGGCAGGGAAGAGGGGCAGAGGGGGAGAGAGAGAGACTGAAGCAGACTCCCTGCTGAGTGTGGAGCCTGATGCGGGGCTCGAGCCCACGACCCTGAGATCATGACCTGAGCCAAAAGCAAGAGTCTGACACTTAACTGACTGAGCCACCCAGGCACCCCGAAACTAGGATATTTAGAAAGAAACATTTGAACAAGGACCTGAAGCAGATGAGGGAGCAAACCATGTGGACATCTGAAGGAAGACTTTCCTTTACCTTCTATTTTCTGTGCACATATAATAATGCAATGATAGCATAAGCAATGTATGACTACATCCTCAATGTGAAAGACTTCAAACGACACAGGAATATGTGAGTACCAAGAGTCCGTCCTTCTCACCACTCTATCACCTCCTCCCTCCAAGTAAACACTTTGACAATGGGGCGTTCCCTGCCTGAACTTTGTCTCTGCGTTTATGTCCGTTTCTGTATATCTCACGCACGCGTTTAGCTTTATTTCCTACATAAATGAGATTATTCTTTGTGAAAGTGATGCCTTTTTCTTTTCAGCAGACAGGCTCTTCTTCTTCTTTTTTTTCCCCTTCAATTCTCTTTTATTTTATTATGTTATGTTAGTCACCAGACATCATTAGTTTTTGATGTAGTGTTCCATGATTCATTGTTTTCATATAACCCCCAGTGCTCCATGCAGTACATGCCCTCCTTAATACCCATCACCAGGCTAACCAACCTCCCTCCCCCCTCCCCTCTAAAACCCTGTTTGTTTCTCAGAGTCCATAGTCTCTCATGGTTCATCTCTCCCTCCGATTACGCCCCCTTCATTTTTCCCTTCCTTCTCCTAGTGTCCTCCATGCTATTCCTTATGTTCCACAAATAAGTGAAACCATATGATAATTGACTTTCTCTGCTGGACTTATTTCACTTAGCATAATCTCCTCCAGTCCCATCCACATTGATGTAAAAGTTGGGCATTCATCCTTTCTGATGGCTGAGTAATATTCCATTGTATATATGGACCACATCTTCTTTATCCATTCATCTGTTGAAGGGCATCTCGGCTCTTTCCACAGTTTGGCTATTGCGGACATTGCTGCTGTGAACATTGGGGTGCATATGGCTCTTCTTTTCACTAT
>NW_027825496.1:0-273 GCF_054177405.1 Leptonychotes weddellii | reverse complement strand
TGTGCACGTGCACACGCATGCACACTCACACCACACACGCACCTGCATGTACACGCCTGCATACACGTGCACATACGCACTGAACACCATATACACACATGCGCACACACACACACACACACACACCACTCTCGTATTTCCCACTGCTCTTACTACCGTCTAACACACTGTATAGTATTTTCTTATTTACCAGGCTCATTGTCTCTCACCCCACTGGAGTAGGAGCTCCATAAGACCAAGGACTTTTGTCTCTCTTGTTCACAGCTGTGCCCT
>NW_027825495.1:0-273 GCF_054177405.1 Leptonychotes weddellii | reverse complement strand
TTACATGGAGAGGAGTTCACTGTATTATTGTGTTGCAAACATTTATAATGAACACTTTTTAGAAAAAAAGCAAAGGGTGAAAAATTTATGGAATGGATCTTTAAGGTTTTTCAGATTTTCTTGAATTTGTACATTGGATTTACTTCATGGGGAAGCCAATTTATTTGTTCCCAATTGAACTTCTTTGTCTTCCTAAAATTTAAATTTATCCAGAAAGAAAGGTGATTCAATGCTATTGTATCTCAATGTCTCAGTTTGAAGAATATGTTTTTA
>NW_027825494.1:0-273 GCF_054177405.1 Leptonychotes weddellii | reverse complement strand
AAAAAAAAATGATTACCTCATACAACTAAAACTTAAAAGGAGGGCGCCTGGGTGGCTCAGTCGTTAAGCGGCTGCCTTCGGCTCACGTCATGATCCCAGGGTCCTGGGATCGAGCCCCGCATTGGGCTCCCTGCTCGGCGGAGAGCCTGCTTCTCCCTTTCCCTCTGTCTGTTGCTCTGCCTACTTGTGCTCTCTCTCTCTGTGTTAAACAAATAAATAAAAATCTTTAAAAAAAAAAAAAAAAGACTTAAAAGGAATAAAAACTGACAAAAT
>NW_027825493.1:0-273 GCF_054177405.1 Leptonychotes weddellii | reverse complement strand
ATGAACCCAGAGACTTTGACCAAGAGCATAAGCTCCTCACTACTGACCCTGGCTCCCTTCCCCTGTTTGATATGTGTCCTTCTGGTCAGTCTCTCTTTCAGTGTGTTCCCCCTCAGCATGCCTCCCGTGTCCCCTAGACTCTGCCCACACCTTTCTCTCTGCATCTAGATGTGTGTGTCCCTCCACCTCTCCTTCTCCCGGGAGTCACACCATTGGTGGCAGCTCTGGGATTTCACGTGGATTCCACAGATTCCTGGTGTAGGGGAGGGAAAG
>NW_027825492.1:0-273 GCF_054177405.1 Leptonychotes weddellii | reverse complement strand
ACGAGCCATGAAGAAAGATATTCTGGGGGTACTGCTGTCCTCCCCATCAAGTGCAGAAGCACTGTCAGGGACCATGCACCAGCTCTTGAAATAGCTACCTACATGATTTCAGATTTCTTTGAACTAGCAACTACTGTGTGTTCCCTCTGTTTGCAATTGCATTGTCTGTGTTCTAGCCTCACACACTGGGTGAGAAGACGTCTCATTAATTCATGGGTTTCGGGAACAAGAGAAGCCACATTCAGACGGATGAGATAATATGGTAAAAATCTT
>NW_027825491.1:0-273 GCF_054177405.1 Leptonychotes weddellii | reverse complement strand
TCATGAGAAAATTCTTAATGTTAGTCACAGAGTAGCTTCTCGCTTTTTGTTAGTTCCCTAGGCCTTCCCAACTTGGAATATTCCAGCTTCAACCTTTCTCTCTTACAAATGCTCTTAACAGAGTAGAGAGAAAAATTACCCAGGAGTGTTAAGCTTCTGGTTCTTGTGAACTAATTAGCAACTACTTCTATTTTTTTTTAATTATGTTATGTTAATCACCATACATTACATCATTAGTTTTTGATGTAGTGTTCCATGATTCATTGTTTGCGT
>NW_027825490.1:0-273 GCF_054177405.1 Leptonychotes weddellii | reverse complement strand
CCCAGGGTCCTGGGATCGAGCCTCGCATCGGGCTCCCTGCTCAGCATGAAGCCTGCTTCTCCCTCTCCCACTTCCCCTGCTTGTGTTCCCTCTCTCGCTGTGTCTCTCTCTCTGTCAAATAAAAAAAGATAAAATCTTAAAAAAAAAATCTGCACTAAGTCTGACAATGTTATTATAAAGAATTCATACATACTGATTTTAAAAAAAATAAAGACACTGTTAAGAAGCACAAGTATCGGAAAGGAAAGGAGAAAATACATTAACAGGCAAATA
>NW_027825489.1:0-273 GCF_054177405.1 Leptonychotes weddellii | reverse complement strand
TTTTCTGTTCAGAGAGTTGTTGCTATTCCTTTCTTTGATCTCCTGTTGAGTTTGTAGGTGTTCAGAATGGTTTGATCCCTATCCAGCTGAATTCCTGAGAGGAGACGAAATCCAGGTCTCCTACTCCTCCGCCATCTTGCTCCACCCCATAACTGCACATCTATAGTTAACTATTCCATTGCTATATTTGTTTGCTTTTTTGCCAGTATCACACTGTCTTGATTACTGTGGCTTATTAATAAATCTTGAAGACTTGAAGTATGAGTCCTTTAA
>NW_027825488.1:0-273 GCF_054177405.1 Leptonychotes weddellii | reverse complement strand
TGTGCACGAACAATGAATCATGGAACACTTCATCTAGAACTAATGATGTAATGTATGGGGATTAACATAAGAATAAAAAAAAAAAGTAAAAAAAAAAAATAATAAATAAATAAATAAATAAAAGAGCAAACTAGCATATAAAAAGACCCAGGCTTAAAACTCTGCCAAGTAGTGACGGAGCTGAGTGAATTCTCTCTGGGTCAGCGGGACTGGAGCACAACATGGTTTATGCTACCCCTCCACCTTGAAAGCACAGACCAGAGTAGGGTCAGG
>NW_027825487.1:0-273 GCF_054177405.1 Leptonychotes weddellii | reverse complement strand
ACCATGAACCAAGGACTGAGGGCAGTTTCTAGAAGCTGAGAACAATCCTGATTACCAGCCAGCAAGAAAGTGGGAACTTCAGTCCTACAGCCATAGGGAGCTCAGTTCTACCAACAATGTGAATAAGCTGGAAATAGAATCTCCCCTAGAGTCTCCAGAAAGGAACAAAGCCCAGGTGACACCATGATTTCAGTCTTGTAAGAGATAGGCAGAGAAAAACAGCCAAGCTCAATGGATTTCTAACCTACTGATTGGTGAAATAATGAATTTTTA
>NW_027825486.1:0-2494 GCF_054177405.1 Leptonychotes weddellii | reverse complement strand
AAATAAAATAAAATAAAATAATTTTATTCAGGTCTGAAGATAACCCATTGAGATTGTGACTGCAGCTACATTAACTTTTTATATTAACTTTGTAAGAATGGTAATTTATATGTTTATATGTATAGAAATATAGCATGTAAGTGTATAAATTTACAAATTGAAACTTGTAGGTACTACAAATATTTGTTATCCAATTTATTGACTTTATACAGCTTTTTAAATTATTTTATCAAGGAATATGGTATTTATTTATTTATCATCCCTATTTATTCAGGTCTTGTTTCACGTCCTTCAGTAAGTTTGTTTTAACTTTTTACAACTATATATATATATATTTTTAAAGATTTTATTTATTTGACAGAGAGAGACACAGCAAGAGCAGGAACACAAGCAGGGGGAGCGGGAGAGGGAGAAGCAGGCTTCCCGCGGAGCAGGGAGCCCGATGCGGGACTCGATCCCAGGACCCCGGGATCATGACCTGAGCCGAAGGCAGACGCTTAATGGCTGAGCCACCCAGGAGCCCTACAACTGTATATTTAACAGAAAAGCAGTAAGCACTAAAATTTGGTTAAAATACAAACAAGATTTGCACTCTGTCGTATTTACTTTGCATTTACTAGGCTAGCATGTCAGACGAGTATCACCAGGTTCACGGAGCGATGCCAAGTGTATTGTAGAGTATCCATAGAATGAACTAGAACACTTTAATGTGTTTATGGAACATTCTAAATCCTTTATTGTCATTTTAACTGTCTTCACAGCATCTTCACCAGGAATAGATTCCATCAAGAAACCACGTTCTTGGCTCATCCATAAGAAGCAGCCCCTGATCCGTTAAAGTTTTATGAGATTGCAGCCATTCGGTCCCATGTTCAGGCTCCACTTCTGCTTCTAGTTCTCTTGCTGTTTCCACCACATCTCCAGGGACTTCCTCCACTGAAGTCTGGAACCCCTCAAAGTCATCCATACGGTTGGAATCAACTTCTTCCAAACTCCCGTTCATGTTGATTCCCACGAATCACAAATATTCCTAATGGCACCTAGAATGATGAATCCTTTCCAGAAGGTCTTCAATTTACTTTGTCCAGATCCATCAGATGAATCACTATCTATGGCAGCTACAGTCTTATGAAGTGTATTTCTTAAATAAAAAGACTTGAATGTTGAAATGACTCCTTGATCCGTGGGCTACAGAGTGGATGTTGTGTTAGCAGGACTGAACACGACATAAATCTCACTGTCCATCTCCATCGGAGCTCTTGGGTGACCAGGTGCATTGTCAACAAGCAGTAATATTTTGAAATCTTTTTTTTTCTGAGCAGGAGGTATGAACATTTGGCTTAAAATACTCAGTAAATCATGTTGTAAACAGATGTGTTGTCATCTAGGCTTTGTTCCATTTGTAGAGCATGGGCAGAGTAGATTTAGCATAATTCTTAAGGGTCCTAGGATTCTCAGAATGGTCAATGAGCATTGGCTTCAACATAAAGTCACCAGCTGCATGAGCCCCTAGCAAGAGAGTCAGCCTGACCTTTGAAGGTTTGAAGCCAGGCGTTGACTTCTGTCTAGCTACAGAAGTTCTAGATGGTGTCTTCATCCAATAGAAGGCTGTTTCATCAGCACTGAAGATCTGTTGTTGAGTGTAGCTTCCTTCATTAGTTATGTTAGCTCGATCTTCTGGAGAACTTGCTGCAGCTTCTACATCAACACTTGCTGCTTCCCTTGCCCTTTGATGGTATGAAGACGGCTTCCTTCCTCAGTCCTCCTGAACCAACCTCTGCTTGCTTCAGACTCTTCTGCAGCTTCCTCATCTCTCAGCCTTCACAGAATTGAAGGGAGTCAGGGCCTTGCTCTGGGTTAGGCTTTGGTTTAAGGGAATGTTGGGGCTGGTTTGACCTTCTCTCCAGACCACTAAACCTTTCTCCACATCAGAGCCTGCTTTGTTATCATTCATGTGTTCACTGGAGTGGCACTTTTCCTTTCCTTCAAGAACTTTTCCTTTGCATTCACAAGTTGGCTCACTGGGCCAAGAGGCCTCGCTTTTAGCCTGTCTCAGCTTCTGAGAGGTCTTCCTCACTAAGCTCAATCATTTCTAGCTTTTGATTTCAAGTGAGAGACATGGGACTCTTCCTTTCTCTTGAACATTCACAGGCCGCTGTAGGGTTATTACTTAGCCTAATTTTAATATTGTTGTGTGTTAGGGACTAGAAAGGCCCAAAGGGAGGGTGAGAGATGGAGGAATGGCCAGTCAGTAAGCAGTCAGAACATACAAACCGATATTAAATTCACCATCTTAGGGGCGCCTGGGTGGCTCAGCCGTTAAGCGTCTGCCTTCGGCTCAGGTCATGATCCCAGGTCCTGGGATCGAGCCCCGCATCGGGCTCCCTGCTCCACGGGAAGCCTGCCTCTCCCTCTCCCACTCCCCCTGCTTGTGTTCCCTCTCTCACTGTGTCTCTCTCTGTCAAATAAATAAATAAAATCTTTAAAAAAAAAA
>NW_027825485.1:0-273 GCF_054177405.1 Leptonychotes weddellii | reverse complement strand
TATTTTTGACACATGTCTAAAGTAACATTTCTATAAACAATCTGGATGGTCAGTTATACATAGTTAAATGTCAAGTAATGAATAAACGAATAATATGAGAGGTGTTAATGACTGTTTCAGGCTTGAATTTAAGGTGTGGTTTCATCTTGGTTGAGTTCCAAATACCAGCATCTAATCTCTTAGTTTGTAGGCTTAGAACCGTGACTTCCTTTCTGTTGAGAGGCTTTCCGGAAAAATAGCTTCCTTAAGTTGAAAAAGGCTGACTAAAGGTAA
>NW_027825484.1:0-273 GCF_054177405.1 Leptonychotes weddellii | reverse complement strand
GATGCGGGACTCCATCCAGAGACTCCAGGATCATGACCTGAGCCGAAGGCAGTCGCTTAACCAACTGAGCCACACAGGCGCCCCTATTTTTTGGGACATTTTTAGATTTACAAAAAATTAAGAAGATAATACAGAGTTCCCATATATCCAACACTCAGTTTTTTCTACTATCATTTCACCATGAGGATGGTATGTTACATTTAATGACACACTATGATTAACCGAGGTCCAGACTGTATTCAAATGTCCTTAGGTTTTATCTAATGTCCTTTT
>NW_027825483.1:0-273 GCF_054177405.1 Leptonychotes weddellii | reverse complement strand
TTTATGTTACTAATTAGAAACCATCAGTAATGGGGCATTTACAAATTAGTTTGGAATGGGAATTATTCTCTGAATTTTTAACTGTTTAATGCGGAAGGAGTAACGAACTTTTTTTTTTAATATTTATGAAAACAGGGAAAGAAGGGACTTGTATTAATGAAAAATCTTCTTGGCTATAAAATTCTCAGGTCACTGAGTAGATCTAAAAATAACTTGTGTTATAGAAATACAAAATAGATTTCCTCTCTCAATCTACTCCTACCAAACCTGATC
>NW_027825482.1:0-273 GCF_054177405.1 Leptonychotes weddellii | reverse complement strand
AGGTATTTTGTTAAATCAAAATCTGGTCAGTAGGTATGGAGTAGGGCATTTCTGCATTTTTAACAAGCTCCTAGGTAATGCCTATGCTGTTGGTTCTTGGCTCACACTTTGAGTAGCCAGTGCCTAGGCCATATTCTATATTCTGAATATATGCTATAGAACATATTCTGTGTTTGAATGCCCATCAGCCTTCTTGGTGGTCTGATCAATTGTCAAACAGTATTTAAAACTAGGGGGTTTACATCCTCGCCAACATTTGTTGTTCCCTGTCTT
>NW_027825481.1:0-273 GCF_054177405.1 Leptonychotes weddellii | reverse complement strand
CTCAGTTCACAGGAGAGGACCCCGGGGCGTGGAGAAGCGGCTGGACGACCTTAAGTTCAGCATGTACGGCAGACGGGACAGACGCACCAGGAACAGCTAGCACCCATGCTCCAGCCATGCAAGCTCACCCCGACGGGCGAGCCCCGCAGGTGAGACCCAGGGCAGCGGAGAAGTCTTATTTTTGCTTTTGGTTTCTCTGTGATTTACTTAGCAAAGAGGGAAGAAAACCACGAGCCTCTTGTCAGAGCTACCCAGGAAATAAAAAGAATCATG
>NW_027825480.1:0-273 GCF_054177405.1 Leptonychotes weddellii | reverse complement strand
TGCAAGGGAAGATAAGGTTTTCAAAAAATTCTTATTCTCTGGCACTTCCAAAATGGAAAACTTAATAGAGATCTAGAAAAAATTTTTGTTGTGGTATATAGTCCATATATCTCTATTTTTTTTTATATTAATTCCCGTTGGTTAACATACAGCGTTGTATTAGTTTCCGGTGTACATTATAGTGATTCAGTAATTCCATATATCATCTGGTGCTCATCATGACAAGTGCACTTCTTAATCCCCATCACTTATTTCACCCATCCCCCTACCCCC
>NW_027825479.1:0-273 GCF_054177405.1 Leptonychotes weddellii | reverse complement strand
GTCAGGAATCTTTATCCGAAAACTCCGGCCATTAGAAACATGAAACTACTCACATTTTTTTTCCAACAATGTGTCCATGTTGCAAAGAGTCCGTGTTTGCCTCGTCAAGAAGGTACGTGCTGGATCTTTCCCTACTTATGCCCTGAACAAGGTGGTATTGAGCCACGGTCTGCGGAGCTGGCTCTCCCCGGGCACACCTTGGGCTCCCTGGCTCGTTGCCTGCAGACCCGTCAGAGACCAAGCCCTCCGCATGAGGGGAGGCTTTGCTGCTTT
>NW_027825478.1:0-273 GCF_054177405.1 Leptonychotes weddellii | reverse complement strand
AAGGGTAGACCAGAAGGACACCGCATGCCAGTGCTCCTCGTGGGGCCCGGCACGCAGTTCATACAATCAAGACTGCTGTTCGTTTCCTCTCCCAAAAAGTCAAGGTTGCCTTCCATCACCCTTTTCCAGAATTCCTGATGATGAATTAAAATGTCACTGACTAGAACAGCAAGTCTTATGGGAGAGACAGGGGCCCTTGGGGGGGGAGCCTTCTTACATATCAGCCTCCGTTTGTTTGTGCTTGTGGAAGAGTTGCATTCCCTGCCTAATGAG
>NW_027825477.1:0-273 GCF_054177405.1 Leptonychotes weddellii | reverse complement strand
TGTGCACGAACAATGAATCATGGAACACTTCATCTAGAACTAATGATGTAATGTATGGGGATTAACATAAGAATAAAAAAAAAAAAAAGATTCTCTTTCCCCCTCTCCCTCTGCTCCTCCCACTGCTTGCACACTTTATCTCTAAATAAATAAATGTTTAAAAAATAATAATAAAATAAAAACTATTCTGAGGAAATTTTCGTAAATTTGGATATATACTTTTACTAAGAAGTATTCCTTACAAGGGGTGCGTGGGTGGCACAATCAGTTAAG
>NW_027825476.1:0-2494 GCF_054177405.1 Leptonychotes weddellii | reverse complement strand
GCTTCCCCGCTCCGATACCTGGGAGCTCTACTGCACTCAGGCACCCCCGGTCTTCCTGTGACCCCGAGGGTCCTGAGACCACACTGTCCCGCGAGGGTTCCAGCCCCTGCTTAGCCACTGGAGCGACATCCCTCAGCGGAGCCGACTTCTAAAAGTTCCGATTTTGTGCTCTGCTGCTCTATCACTTGCCAGAAGCGGCAGACGGAGGCCCCTCCCCCACCGTCTATCCTCCCAAATATCGCCTCGGATTCACTTCTCCGCACATCCTACCTTCCAGAAAGTGTTCGCTTTTCTGTTCAGAGAGTTGCTACTATTCTTTTCTTCGATCTCCTGTTGAGTTCGTAGGTGTTCAGAATGGTTTGATCCCTATCCAGCTGAATTCCTGAGAGGAGACGAAATCCAGGTCTCCTACTCCTCCACCATCTTGCTCCGCCTCGAGAAATGAGGATTTTTAATGTAATGTTCCTAAGCTTTCCTGAGTCATATTTATGCCAGACTCATTGGTGCTCATTATCTCAGGGTAGAGTAAAACCAGTTAAAACTAAGCTTGGGAGTAACAGTAGATTTTGAAAACTTGGGGCGACTCTCTTGCTGGTGGCTGTTTACAGGTCAGGAATTAAATCTAGATGGTGTGTCTTGTTTCCTGTTGGTCAATGGAGATTGAATTTTATTGTTTTTATGAAGAGTGCCAGCCGATGGTCTTTACTGTCTTGGGTTGTCCTCCCACTTTGGGTCCTGGTTATAAGGACTGTGCTGTCCCCAGCCCCTGAAGCACTGCAGGTAGAGGGCTGCAGGTCTGGGGCATGGCTTGCTCTTTCATTTTATCAAAACCTAGAAACAGCTTTCTTCCCTTTTTTTCCAGCCGTAGATTTGTATTTTCAACCATGGCCATGTAGTCTTGAATGAAATTGCTTGTCTTTCTGAAATAATAGAGCATTTCCCAACCAAACCATGCAGCATGGAGAGCTTCAGCCTGCAGTTGATGGCAGTTCTCACCACACTGGGTTGTGATTTTATGATCCGGTCTCCGTGACCGGCTGTACATGCACCCCTGAACCTGGAGTCTGTCTGTGTCTTGGTCTGGAAAAGCGATGTTATCCAGCAGTCTGGCCAGTTCCCTGCGGTCTTTGTCTCTTGCTACCTCTGGCTTTCTTACCCAGAGTCCCGTGGACAGGGAACACGTGTAGTAAGTGTAAAGCTACGTCACAACATGGAAACCTGCCGGGAAGGTTTTGTTGCATGGTTTCTCGTCAGGTAGGATGGAAACCCAAAAATAACATTGACTTCCACAAGATAAACGTTTAGTTCTCTTATGTCAACATCTGCAGGTGGTCGGTCTGATGCATTGCTTTGGTGGGCCAGGAATCTAGTTCTTCCATCTGATGGCTTTGTCCATGACCCACATTCCCAACATCACTCCAGGGTCCAGGATGGCTCCCAGCAGCAGAAAGGAAATGAGAAAAGGAGAAGAGCAGCCTCCCTCTCCACTTCATTCCCCTGATGTTTCTCAGGAGATGTATGCACTGTGTCTGCTTAAATCAAGGGACTACACCTTATAGCCGGAGAGTCTGAGAAACATACTGTCTTTATTCTTAGCGTTCCTATGTCTGGCTAAAATAACTAAGTTTTATTACCGTGTGGAGGAGGGAATATGGCTTTTGGGGACAACTGGCAGTGTATGTCAGGGTGGCAGAGGGAAGTTACAAGAGCAGAGTCTTGGTGCTAGGTGCTTTCCACTGATGCAGTGGGAAAAGACCATGCAGGGGAGAGGACACCCCCCTCACCACCGTGGATGCTCCCTATCAAGTCCTCACCCCGGGCTCGGGGAGGTGGTGACCACAAGACAGCTTTTCCTTCCTTCTTCCCTCTGCCAGTTACCCTCTTTATTAACTCCTGGGTAACCGGCTGAGTGGCATGCAGAAGAGTCGGTCAGCCTGGCTGCAGGGGAAGGGGCACCGAGCTAAGGTCTGGCTTCAGGCTGCTCTGTCGCCATGTGATGTTCACCAGGTGGGGGCCGCGGCAGCCCCTGAGAGCCTGCCTCCCCATTTCTTGGTGTGTCAGTGGCTAGATGCCAACTGGGCACAACCACCACGTCCAGGTAACGGGCCAGTGACTGATTTACGTAGAGAGCCTTTACAAAACATTTCTAAATGTTTTGGTTTGAGGCCATATAGAATAGGTTCTATGACTGTTTCATAGTGAGGCGCTGCCCGTGAGAGCAGAATACCCAAGTTAAACGTCAAATTTAATTTTTTGAGTAGATAATGTTTTCTCACGGTTCATTTATCATGATGTTATAAAAAGGTTTACGCTGAGAATTTCTGTTTCCATTTCATTCTCCCACCACCCCCCATGGGTAATCATTTTTATTATTTCTGTGTGTGTAAGCCTCCAGCTTTTATTTGTATAAACACAAGCAATTACAAGTATATATATTTATTTTGTATATTATGTATATAACTTATGTACATAATTTGTGTATAGTCTGTCTCTT
>NW_027825475.1:0-13491 GCF_054177405.1 Leptonychotes weddellii | reverse complement strand
ATGGTTCATCTCCCCCTCCAAATTCCCCCCCTTTATTCTTCCCCTCCTGCTATCTTCTTTTTTTTGCCATTTGCAACGAAGTGGATAGAACTGGAGGGTACTTTGCTGAGTGAAATAAGTCAATCAGAGAAAGACATGTATCAATAACTGTTTTCTAATACAAATATTAGAAAATCCAAACAGTTCAATCAAAGCCTATTTTCTCTAGTGCTTCATACATCCAATTAATAAGGTTTTATTGTAGGGAGGCAGGAAGTTATTCGGCACAACATGAAAGGCAGTCTGAAAACATTGGGGACACTGCAGCACGAGTCTATTTATAATTAATTTCCAGAGAATCATGCTAAGAGTCATAAAGTCTTGGCAATGCTAGATAACACTGTGATTTTTCCCTCTTAGAGGTGTTTATGTGCATATTTAGATGCATCAGATGCAGATACATAGGACATTGCTCCTACTTTCAAAAGAGCTCCCAGTCTAGAGGAAGAACCCAGTAGAAACCCAGCAAAATCCGCTGTGTAACACTGGTTCCAGGTACAACCCCAGCTCTCCCGGTAAGGCTCGGCACTCAGTAAATATCACAAACGACTACTGAACTAACTGCCTTCAAGAACGGGGCAGGTGGGTCCTGCTCATGTAGAAAGCACTGCATTAACAAAGGTGAAGAGGAAGTAGGTATAGAGGGAAGGAACTAATGTTTATTGCATTCTTAACTTAACATTTGGCATGCAGTAGATACTCTATAAATATTTGTTCAGTGATATAAGCATCCTCGTTAGAAAATCATTACAGCCATTTCGTAGATAAAGAAACTGAGACACGGAGAGATTAAATAATATTTCGAAAGTCACTTAACCAGAAGTGGTGGTTAGATATGGACCCCAGGCTGTCTGCAGAGCAGGCTTATCTGCCACTGTGTGACTAGAGGGCCCACGTGTGGCTGAGGTAGGTGTCCTTTAGAGCCAGAGGGGGGACTGGACTGCAGCAGTCTCTAAACGGACATCCTAAGGCACATACACAGTCTTCAGTGACAAGCCACCCGAGATGTTTAAGTAGGAGAGTGATGCCAGCAGTCTTTATTTCAGGGAGATGGGTGTGACAGGGTGGCCGGTGGGGGGCGGGGGCTGTGGTGGAGAAAGTAACCTGACAGACAAGTGAGGAAGCAGGGCTGCAAGGCTGATGAGGAGGAATATGAGCCTGAGCAGGGGCTGGGGCAGTGGAAAGGGGGACCATGCTGGATGAGACCTGGAGATGCATGGTGGGGGTGGGTAGGGGGCCAGTCATCAGTGCTCACTGGCAGATGGATTTGAGAGAAAGGAAGGGATGCAGGATGGGGCTGGGATTTCTAGCTTGGGTGAAGGACAATGTCATTAGCTGAAACAGGGGCTATAAGAAAAGGAATGCAGCTGGTGGGCAGAAGGTAATGTTTGGGCCCTTCCAGTGGACATGTCCAAAGAGAGATGTATGATGGACAGCAGGAAGAGTTGGGAGCCAAGGAGAGTTGCAGAACCAGAAAGGGCTAGAAACCTCCAGCCTGGGGACGCCTGGGTGGCTCAGCCCGAGAAGTGAGAAGCTTCTGCCTTTGGCTCTCAGGTCGTGATCCGGGGCCCTGGGATGGAGGACCCCCCCCCACCCCGCCGCTCAGCGGGGAGTCCTCTTCTCCCTGCCCCTCTCCCCCTGCTCATGCGCTCTCTCTTGCTCTCACTCCCTCTCAAATAAATAAGTCTTTAAAAAGAAAGTAAGAAAGAAAAGAAACCTCCAGTCTGTACGAGGCAGTTGGGGTCAGAATGGAGAGAAAAGCGAAGAGAAGAAAAGGCAGAGGAGGAGGAGTCCGCAAACAAGGCTCAGGAGCGAAGGGCAGGGCTGCGGAACGAGGCCCGGGGGAGAAGGGTAACGCAAGCCAAGGGAAGAGCCAGGTCCTGGTTTGGGCTGACAGAAGGTTCTTAATAATCCTGGTGATTTCAGCTTCCCAGGAACGGGTGGGGCCAGGAGCGGATGGGGCAAAGCCCGGAATGTGAGCACAGCCTATCGTATCTGAGGCCCGCAGCTAGGAAAGGAGAGACTCGGGACAGGGGAGTACTGCGGAGGGAGAAAGCTCAGTGGGATGCTGTGTGCGTCGCAGGGCTGGCGGATGCCCCGGGCACTGCCGCTTTCTGAACGAGGAGGGGGGAATCAGACGGAGCAGTAGCATCCTTTTTATCATTGTTAAAAGATGGGACTATCGCAATATTACTGTCCTCGGGGGATGTCCTACTGGTTGTTTTACAATGATGCTCTCTTTGGAACGGATAAACATAGGACTGGGTTTATAGCAAAGGCAGTAGCAGGTGGCTTAAGTGCCTCAGTTCGTGAACCAGGCTGTCCTAGGCTCAAAGCCCAGGTCTGCCACGTACTGTGTGGCATAAGGTAAGTTATTTAACCTCTCGGTGGCCCAGTTTCCTCATCTGAAAACAAGAGCAATGACAGGACCACTTGATACGCTTGATAGGATTGTTATGAGCAGTATTGAAACCGATGAAACGATGTGAACGACTCGGAACAATGGTAGTGCAGAGCCAGACCCATGGAAGTCTTTAGCTGCTACTGTTAATTGTCATGCCAAGGATCTCGGGCATCAGCACCGGAAAGAACCCTGGATTTTAACTGACCACGATCTTTCCACCTACCATCAGCCTATGTTGCTGCTACTATTGCTTTGGCTGTTCTTTCTCAACGTGAAATGCTTTAAATTTTGCATGTAACAGACCCTGTAAATTAATATTTGCTCTTGCACATTAAAAGAAGCTGTTCTTTTTTTTTTTTTTTAAAGATTTTTTAATTTACTAATTTGAGAGAGAGCATGAGTGAGAGCACGAGCAGGGGGAGGGGCAGAGGGAGAGGGAGAAGCACTCCCAGCGGAGCAGGGAGCTCGAGGCTATGTGGAGCTCAGGGCTCTATTCCAGGACCCTGGGACCATGACCTGAGCCAAAGGCAGCTGCTTACCTGACTGAGCCACCCAGGCACCCCAAAAGAGGCTGTTTTTAAGTGGAAAAACAACAGCCTTTCCTGCAGGGTAATAAGGACGAAGACACCTTTTAGGAGAAACTGGTTTTGGTATAGTAAAACCCTGAAGTGCGTTGCTCATAATGGTAAAATGAAATAAGTACAGTATGGGGGGGTTCTCCATGCCAGTAAATATATTACTGTTTGGGGAAGCTATATATATGCTTCATATCTTTCTTAAAACATTCTTCTTCTAAAACACTCCAAAGCACCAAGGTAAAAACATCTGGTACCAGGCAGTATGCAAAAAATAGCCTTTTATCTTGCAGCAATTTCTGAGGGCCCCTGGGGTTATTATTTGGAATTGCTCTCTCTCACTGCCACCTGCTGGCAAGGCGCCAGATGACTTACAGTCCGTGACCACACTGGTTGGCTTCTGAGTGCTCCCCAAAGATTGCAAAAAGATGTCCTCCTTTCTTCCGATTAAGAAAATACATTTTAATTTACATCCAGGGCCAGGTCCTGGTTTCATGAGCTGTAGCTTATTCAATTTGAATAACATTCTTTAACACTCTTTCAAACATTAGTTGTCACTTCATTAAAAAATGATTCGGGGGGCACCTGGGTGGCACCTCTGTCTGCCTCCCCCTGCATATAGTCTCTCTCACTCTCTCTCTCTCTGTCAAATAAATAAAATCATTAAAAAATGATTTTGTAATACTTCCTCAGTGAGAATAGAAAGATAATTCAGCTTTTACTTGATCATGGTTCATCAAAGTTTGTTTACTCTTGATAGTTGAGAAGGATTTTCCTCAGCTTCACAATTCATTTGCAACATCATGTACGTACTGAGGTTTGTGGTCAAATCTGGGGAAGTCTATCGTTCTTGTACCAGCGGTAAGATTTCAGGACATTTTCTAGGTTCCTTGTACAGTACAGTGTCTAATCTGGAGTACTGTTTGAAGGGACAGCACTTATTAACCATTTTGGTTCTGTGAGCCCCTTGTAGGGGTATACTATGATTTCCCTTATCATTTTAGATGGCACTATTTCGCATCAAGTGAGCAAGAAATTTAAATATTTTTCCAATTAAATATATTTTTCTCTTCTTCATTACTGGGATTATCAAACAGCCCAAAAACCTATTTATTACTTCTATCTGAAATGTATCTCTTCCTCTTGATGAATTACTGCTTTTGGTATGATCTGAAATTTTTTATCACAAGTTGCTTCTCCATGTCAGACTAATTTCTTTTGATTTCATTCTTCATAGTAACCACTTTTGTTTCATAGTCTACTAACTTTTTATCCCAATTTTCTTTCAAAAGGGTGACTATGTGAGGTGATGGATGTGTTAAGTAACTTTATTTTGGGGGTAATCATTTCACAATATATACATATATCATATCATCATATTGTACACCTTAAATTTATACAATTTCATTTGTCAATTACATTTCAATAACACTGGATGATGTTTTTCTTTCAGTTCTTTAATAAATAAATAAGAAGTCCAATGATATCTCATTTTGCTGAAACTTTCCAAAACTCTTTCCAAATTGCAGGTAACATGACACATTTCCCACTCAATTTCTCCGTAGCAGGATCCCAAAACTTCGTTCAGATGCTCTAATGCCCTTGGCAGGTGGAACATGTGACAGACAGGAAGCTGAAGTGGAAAGGGACAGCTGTCTGCACCAATTGTGGTTAAAATAGTTTACTTTTGAGAATTGTATGTAAATGTATGTGCATGTGAGCACCTTGCTGGGGCCCCTTGCAGGGGGCATTAGGTCCACTGGAAATCTCCACACCTTACCTTAATTACTTCTGTTCCCAGGAAGTGCCGCGGTTCCAGGACAACTTTGTATTACTTACTGATTCTGTTCTGCAGTTCCTGTCTGTGCAGAAAACTGTTTTAATTTAAATTGGGTGGATAGAAAGTGAGTCTAAAATAGAGAAAATTCAGAATTAAGAGATTAGGAGATATTAGAATTAGGAGATATTTTTAAATATACTTTTTACAGTGTAAGCTAGAAAACAAGAGACTGGTCTGGTTCTGTCCCTGAAACAAATTGACCTTGATTCATCTGTAAAGTGACTTTACTCGTCTCTAAAGTGAGAATACTGGGGTATCCGCTGAACTAAATAACTAGATGATTTTTATGATCTTTTTTGACTCAAAACCTCTGTAAACTTGATGTACATATATACACACACTGGGTTGTTTCTAAGAAGAGAGCAAATCAGATCTTTTTCTAAAAAATGAACTTGCAGTAATTATTTATAATTAGGGAGATTATTTCTTATTTGTGTGATACTAGGCTTGAACACTTTGATTATAATAAACAGTCTAGGGGTGCCTGGGTGGCTCAGTCGTTAAGCGTCTGCCTTCGGCTCAGGTCATGATCCCAGGGTCGTGGGATCTAGCCCCACATCGGGCTCCCTGCTCAGCGGGAAGCCTGCTTCTCCCTCTCCCACTCCCCCTGCTTGTGTTCCCTCTCTCGTTGTGTCTCTCTCTGTCAAACAAATAAATAAAATCTTAAGGAAAAAAAAACGGTCTAAACATTTGCTTTAGTCACAATCTTATATATTATTAATTGACCTAGAATCCCACATTCTTCTGTTATAGTACATAATATACTTACAGCCCAGTACCACAGTGATTACCACTGATTTAATATTGTCCAATGAATATTGTATGTATATATGTATATAGTACTAGGCAAACATTGTTGTGTCATTAGGCTTTTTTTTTATTGTTGAAAAATATCCACCTTCTAGGGAAAAATACTGTTATAAAAATAACTTAAATAAAAGATAAAAGTCATTTTGCTTTAATCTGATTTGCATTCCTAAATTTTATTGTCCCTTAGAGAAGATTGATGCTATTTCCACCATGGCTAGCCAAGTTGCAAAATCTTTAGATTTCTGAAAGCAAGTGTTGAGGCTTAAAGTGTTGGGTCGCTGGTTTATTCTCTCCTAGAAGGCCCTGGGCTCATTGTGCAAACTCATTTCATCTCTCTCCAGCAACCTGCTTTGCACTCTAGAGATCTCTGGGAAGAACGGTGCCAGGATTCCTTCTGATGCGACCTTTGCCCTCCTCCAATGCCTCCTGGACAATGTATGTCATAACTAAGATGGGCTGATGAGATGATTTTTCCCAGGACAAGAAGGTGCACTGCAGCTTCCATCACCAGGCAGAGGATCAGCTAGAATAACTGAGCACGTCTGTTCAATGGGCCTCTTATTTCAAGTTGGCCTTAGTAAGTACCCCGTGACATAGACAATCCAGTGCACACATGGTTCAGAACGCCACATATTGGGGGAGGGACTTCTTGGTCCCTAAGGACCCCAGTAGGTAACACAGCATGCCACCTTGCTCAAGTCTCGCCAAGGTGCTACTGATTTGGGAAGGAATTCTTAGCATACAATGCTCAGTCCTTCCTCCTGCCCTTCTCTCTGGAATCAACCTGCAGAAAGCAGATGCTCTGTTCTGCAATTGGCCACCCAATAGAGGATCTGCCTGGTGGGTTGAGACCTGTGGTTTTCTAGGGTGTTGGTAGCTGTGTGGGTGAGTCTGCCTACTTCTTGAGTTGTTATTAGGACATCCATTGTTGCTGCAGATCTAAACCACATGCTCCTATTCAGCTTTTTCCAGTAATTAAGCTGCTAGTTTTTTCTTCATCTGCTTGCTTCCTTTGTATGTCTCAGTTGGTTCAGGTATTGGGTGGGGAAGAATGGTGTTATTTATTGATTCCTTCAAACTGCCACGCTGTGGGGTGCCTGGGTGGCTCAGTTGGTTAAGGGACTGCCTTCGGCTCAGGTCATGATCCTGGAGTCCCGGGATCGAGTTCCGCATCGGGCTCCCTGCTCAGCGGGGGGTCTGCTTCTCCCTCTGACCCTCCTCCCTCTCATGCTCTCTGTTTCTCATTCTCTCTCTCTCAAATAAATAAATAAAATCTTTAAAAAAAAACAAAAACAAAAACCAAAAAACAAAAAAAACTGCCACGCTGTGTGTCAAGACACAGGGAACTCCATTAATCAAGACAGAGTTCCTTCCCAGGGTGAGTGGACAATCTAGCAACTATGAAGATAAAAAAATTACGAATTCGCCTGGGCCACATATTGCCAAACTGGGCAATTCCAACTCTTTCCCCCTTCATCCACCAGCACAAGCTGTGATTCCACCTCTGGATGAGCCATCACACGGGACTACTCCTGGCCCTAACTGCATGTGATGAAGCTAATTGCGTGGGCAGTGTTGCAAAATGTGTTGTGTGTGTGTGTCAGAATGGGAGAGAATAGACAATGAGATGAGAGAAGACAAGAAGGAAGCTAGCTGGAACTATTTCAAGCTGATTCTGGTGCCGAACTCGTTTTGACTTGCCAGGGAGCAGTGCTGTACGTTATCACATCTGCCTGGTCCTTTTCCCATAAGTTAGTGAGCTTCCTTTGAGCGTGTGTTAAGTGACAGGTACGTTTCTCATGCTTTGTCTTTGGGGTTAAGGTTTCTTCAGTAGACTGTGCTGGCATGCTTGGTGAAACTTCTGTTTTAGATCAACTGCTCACTCCCTGAACTCCATATGCAACTTTGCTTTTCCTGACTGTCCCTTTTCTAGATGTCACTCCATTGATCTGGAATGGGTTTCTCCCAATTCCTGCCTTTTGTAACCCTTTCCATACCTCCAAGCCCATCTGCCTTGGTCACCTTAGTGATGTGAGATTTTGCTCTACGTATGAAGGACCCTTTCTTTACTTAAATGTTTCCTTAATAAGCTACCTGCTGAATTTCATTTTCTTCTTGAAGTTCCTCTAGTGGGACCCCTGAACTGGTCTTTCATAGTTCTGTCATGTAGGAGTCTAGTAGAAAATGATTTCACAGACACAGCAGTGATCTCTTACACTTCTCAAAAGACACACGTATGGATATCTATTTGATTCATTTGTTCAAGTATTTTGTTTCAACTCAAGTTATATACTCCTGGAGGGATGTTATTTTGCATCTTCTAAGATACCTATTTAACAACTGGGGTTCAATTAACGGCAGGAGAGAATGAACAAATCCCCTCCCCCCTCTGCCAAATTCTGGAAGACGTGTCAAAGAAATCTACTATGAACCTTAAATGCTCTATCTTAAAACTTCATATGCATTTTGCATCCTTCTCTGTAGTATATCCACATTTATTTTAAGATAAAAGCGTGATGAAATGCTTACACTGAGTGACCATAGCGCTCTGAAAAGATGTTCAATAATGAACTGCTGAGTCTACGTATTTCTGATACACTGCTGCTCACCCATGTTCCATATTCCAGTTTGAGAAGCATGGCTAATAGATGTTCAATGAATACTTACTGGATGAATACATGATATCCAAATCTGATAATGTGAATGAAATTCTTGTATTTAGGTAACTCCTTCCAGAAATTTATATATCGGGTCACAGTCTTCCGAGGGAGCTAACCTGAAGCATGGTATGTTTGATCTGTATCTCTTTCAAGTCAGACCAGTTAGTGCATGGATGCCATCATTTTTTATGTTCTATAATTACCCTCACTTTGTAGGTGGGAAAATGGAGGCTTGGGCATGTAAACGAGCACCGCATTAGTCTATGTGTAAATAGACTGTAACAGCCATGGCTCCAAGGGCCCGCGGGTCTGCTCCCTCCCGTGAGGGACCGCGGCACTTTCCACACTGGGCTGTGATTACCTGAGCACTTTGGCTCCACCACTGGACCATGAGCTCCTCCTTTGCTGGGACTCTGTCTTGATGCCCTCTGTGCACTCATGGATCATGACAGCCCCACGTACACAGCGGGCTCCCAGGAAATGTTAGAATGAACAAGTAAGAATGTATACATCAAAGAAAATGCTGAATGATTCTTGATTTTCCAAGCCTGTCTTCTAAGTAAGTCTTTTTTGTAACCTGTGCTACCATAGTGCTCTTGAATATAAGTCTAAATGAAAGAAAACCTGATGCTTATATTATAATGTGAACTCAGTATTTCTCGAGACTTTCTAGTTCTACTTTTACTGTATTGAAAGCGTTCACTCAAGCAGATCTTTACTTTGGCCAACATGATTGATTTCCTTTTCACTCTTTGAGAAGCCCTCTTGGCCCATGCCACAGTAATTGTTTCTGTTGGTCTCTGAGAACAGGCACTTCCTGCTCTGTTGTTGCAGGAACACAACCTGCCTTGTCTCCTGTGGGGACGATGGTTATCATCTTGATCACGACTCTTACAGGACTCTGAGTAGAAACTGGCTCCAGGTAGATATAACAAGAATCCCTTGCTAACTATTTTTAAATGCGCAGATTGAAATTCTACAACTTACACTATTTCTTTTTTTTTTTTTTTAAGATTTTATTTATTTATTTGTCAGAGAAAGAGAGGGAAAGAGACGGAGAGCGGAAGGCAGAGGGAGAAGCAGTTTCCCCGCTGAGCAAGGAGCCCGATGCGGGACTTGATCCCAGGACCCCAGGATCATGACCAGAGCCATAGGGAGATGCTTAACTGACTGAGCCACCCAGGCGTCCCACACTAGTTTTTGTTTCTGTTTTTTAAGATTTTATTTATTTATTTGATAGAGAGTATGAGGGGGGAGGGGCAGAGGAGGGGTAGAAAGAACCTGAAGCAGACTCTGCACTGAGCGTGAAGCGGGGCTCGATCTCATGACCCTGAGATTATGACTTGAGCTGAAACCAAGAGTCAGATTCTCAACCAACTGAGCCACCCAGGTGCCCCTATATTAGTTTTTAAAAGCAGATTTATTGAGATTTAGTTCACATACCATAAAATCCCCCTATGTAAAGTATATAAGTCCATGGCTTTTGGGGTATTCACAGAATTGTGCAACCACCAACCCCCCCAATTCTGGACCATTTCTCATCACCCCAAAAAGAAACTTTGTATCTTTCAACCATCACTCCCTAACCCCGACGCCTGCCCCAACCATGTGCACAATGAGATAGCTCTGTTGCAATTATAAGAAGCTACTTTGTTTGAATATGAGCTGGTCAAGATTATTGTGTTTTCAAGTGACAGAAACCTGAATCAGACTGGCTTGGGCAAAAGGGAGGATTTATTGTCTAACACGATCCATGGATGCATTGAACAAGCAAACTTTGGGCAGGGCAAACATGCAGCTGGATTTTGGAAACAAATAGAAAGAGGGACTTGAATACGGCCAAGACTCTTTTCTTTGCCCTTCTTTTCATGTTGTCATTTGTCCCCCTGCAAACCACTTTCCTCCACGTGGTGGGAAACATGCAGCATTTCCCTGCCTTCCATTGCATGACATCCCCCACCAAGGAGGCTAAAAAGCCATCAACACGGACAAAGTTCCACTGGAACACAACAGGCCAAACTTCAAAAATCCTTATTGATTTGTGGTGTGGGTTTGCTTCTGGGGTATATGGCAACGTTGTACTTTGAACTGGGTATAATCTATAAAAGAGAAGTGTGGGTTGGTGAGACCCAACATCTGGGCTACAAATTAAAGCTATAAAAGTAATAAAAATTAAGATGCATGTTTACTTCACACCATGTGCTTAAACTAATAATAGTCATGATGCAGAGGTATAGGGACAATAAAATCTGTGGGAGGTACCATAAAAGTAAGGTTAAAAACAAGAATAAAATAAGGAAAGACTGTCAGTGCAATCGTATGATGGAGTTCATAGGAGAGGTAAGCAAAAGTAGTGTGTGCAACTTTTAGGAAACGTCCTTCTCCTCTTTTCTTATTCTTGTTGGTTTGAATGAGGATATGAAGTCTGGCGCTGAAGCAGTTATCCTGAGTCATGAGGTGGAATCTGCCTGTTGAGGATGATGAGCAACAAGATAGAAAGAGCCTGGGTTCCTGATGACTGATGATTACTGATGCCAACATTTACATGAGATGGACAACACCTCGACTTCTTGACGTCACTGTTACTTTGGAGTTTGTATCATATTTGGTCAAAGCTTGGGATGAATAATTGCCATGACATGTTTTCTATTTAATAATTCCTCAATCTCAATGGATCGTACCAGCAGGGTGGATAACAACATTTGCAGATAAAACCTCAACCCACTTGCTTCTTATGTACTCTTTCTCAGCAAGCCGCTGAAGTCCACCAATGAAGAGGAAGACACGGGATCCTGGAAACAGGGAGCCCAACACAGAAGAGAGGCGAGAGCAGTTTCTCAAATGGCACTGATGGGAAGCTTCAGGACCAGAGTTCTGGAGCAAGCCTGGAGAGCAGCCTGTCCAGACTGGAGCAGAAGATTGGGGGGCACCACCAGGAGAGGTGATTCCAGAGGAAGAAGGGAACTGGTAGAAGGCCTCATGGGTTTGACTATCATGAAGTTTTACAACTCTGGGGGCCAGTTTGGGAATGAATTTGTGGTTATCACAGGTAAGTAAATGAAAAAAAAAAAAGAAATCAATCATAAAGAGAACACAAAAACTATATGAGAAATAAAATAGAATTGCAGAGTTCTGCATGATGCGGCAGTGACATAATCCCAACACGATAAACACACTACTGATTTATGAAAAATTTGTGAAATAACTGTCACAACTATATTGGATAAAAGAAAGCAAGAAGTATGTGTGTGTGTTTATGTGTGTAGGGAGAAGAGATTAAACCCCCATGTTCAACAGTAAAAAAATCAACAACGATGTCTAATTTTTTTAAAAAATCAACACATAAAAATATGGAAGTAAATACCAAAAAAACAGCTAACGGGGGGATGCCTGGGTGTCTCGGTTGGGGGACCGGCTATTGGTTTCAACTCAGATCATAATCTCAGGGTCATGCTAGCCCTGCCTGAGGATTCCTTCTCTCTCTCTCCCTCTGCCCCTCCCCCCACTCGTGCATGCGCACTCTCTCTAAAATAAATGGGTGGATCTTAAAAAAAAACCAAAACAGCTAAGGAGTTGAAACTGGTTACCCCTGAGGAATGGGGATCAAGGGCAGGGAGGGGTGAGCCAAGGGAAAGATGTTTTGTCATTACTATGTGACTTTTAAAACTATGTATTCTATTATTTTGATCAGAATAAAGATTGAATTAATGAAATAAAATAAAACTATTTGACTATATAATCCCTAAACTCTTTGGAGAGATTGGATTCCATGCAAGAACATTAGGAAAAAATAAGAAGGGAAGACATTATCAGGGAGAATTAGTCTGCAAAAGAAAATCCTAGTTTAAAATAATTTTTGTAGAGGTGCCTGGGTGGCTCATCCGTTAAGTGTCTGCTTTCAGCTTAGGTCATGATCTCAGGGTCCTGGGATCAAGCCCCGCATCGGGCTCCCTGCTCATCGGGGAACCTGCTTCTCCCTCTCCCTCTGACCTTCCTCCCACTTGTGTCCTCTCTGTCTCAAATAAATAAATAAAATCTTTAAAAAAATGATTTATGTAGTTTTCTCTGTTATCTATCAATAAGAAAAAATTCATTCATTCATTCACTCATTCATTCATTCATTCATTCATCAGCAAATATCTATTGAGGGCCTGGCATGTCACAGTTCATACTGAGTGCCAGGCCTACAGGGATGAACATGGCATAGTGCCCACAGCCACAGAGTGTACCCTTTAACCTTGGTGCTGCTTACTCTGTTCACTACAAAGTAACTATAGCATCGCTGTTTTTCTCAGAGCCTACTCCAGGCCAATCATCTTCCATATGGTAATGCAAATCCTCGCAATGACTCCACAAAGGAGGCTTTACAGAAGAGGAAACTGATGCTCAGAAAGGGTAAGTCACTTGCCCAATTGCATCGGAAGGCTGGAGTCAAGATTTGAATCTAGGAGAGCTTGATTTGACAATGCCTCTCCTTCCATGACCTTCCCTGACATTCTTGGGGTGGTGGGTGAGTATAACAGCTGTTACACACCAGGCATTGGGCTAAGTGCTTTGCATGCCTCACACTCATTTGTTTTGGCCTATATCTAAGGAGATTATTTCCTCCTTTGGTGCTGAAAATGCCAGTCACTTGCTCCCCTGGGCTTCCTTGCAGTAAGAGCACACCGTCTAAACTTCATCACTCAGACTTCGACTCAGGAGCCGGTGAGGCCAGAGCATCTTCTCCGGGGGCAGGGATGTATGCCCCCCAATCTCCAAGAGAACCTGCTGTGAGGAGCATATTTAACAGCATAAATGCATCCACTGCCCTCATTCATTCCATGCCTCTGCTCTAACCTGGCAGCTCCATTCAATGGAGGGGGGAAAGGGATGCACAGGAGCTGGGCTAGTCCTCCCCAATGCAGGATCCTCCGATTGCCTCCCATTCTGTCTGGCTGAGGCTTTCGCAGAGGTCACCACAGCCTGAGGCTCTCCCACCCTGTCCTCCTTCCTCCCTGCTCTCTTTTTCAGGAGCATCGGACCCGCATCGCCCTCTGAAGGCTCTCCCCGCCTTCTCCTGCTCCCTCCCCTTTTGTTTTTCATGGGTATTCCCCTCACAGATACCTTTCACTTCTAATTCTGTCCTGGTGTCTGCTCCCCTAGGGACCTTAGCTGACACAC
>NW_027825474.1:0-273 GCF_054177405.1 Leptonychotes weddellii | reverse complement strand
CTCCCTCTGACCCTCCCCCCTCTCATGTGCTCTCTCTCATTCTCTCTCTCTCAAATAAATAAATAAAATCTTAAAAAAAAAAAAAACTAATGATGTAATGTATGGTGATTAACATAATAATAAAAAAAGAGTGAGTGGGACACTAAATGCAAAGGTCAGCGGACCCCCTGCCATCCCTGCTGACAATGGACATCAGGGCACAGCCGGGAGTCACCCAAGAAGGCGTGCCAATGGACAGCAAAGCCTACGGCCCTCCCCATGTAGCACAGACTC
>NW_027825473.1:0-273 GCF_054177405.1 Leptonychotes weddellii | reverse complement strand
CCACCAAAGAACAGTTGACATCAACATCCATACTCTACGCACGATCCTACTCTTATAAAACATGTGTTTAAAAACTTACATATGTGTAGGTGCATATATTGCCAGGTATGTACGCATCCACATCATGAGAAGTCCTGTATGATCTACCCAAAATTTATAATATTAATTTCTAAGTATTGGTTTGGGTGGTTTTTTTTTTTCAATAATTAAAAAAAATTTTAGAACAGTTTTAGACTTAGTGAAAAATTGCAAAGATAATATGCAGTTTCTCAC
>NW_027825472.1:0-273 GCF_054177405.1 Leptonychotes weddellii | reverse complement strand
TAGTCAAAGGTCCCCGAGACTGGAAGTAGAATGCCTGTGGCCACAGTTGGGGGAGGGGCATGGGGCATGAGCGCTCAGTGGGCACAGAGTTTCAGTTTCACATGATGGAAAGAGTTCTGGAGATGGAAGGTGGTGATGCTAGAACAGCATGATGAATGTACTTAATACCACTGAACTGTACATTTAAAAATGAGTAAGACGGTAAATTTATGTCACGTGTGTTTTGCCATAATTAAATATACATGTGTCCTGCTCCTCAGAGAGTGACTCGCA
>NW_027825471.1:0-273 GCF_054177405.1 Leptonychotes weddellii | reverse complement strand
GGAAGGAAGGAAGGAAGGAAGGAAGGAAGGAAGAAAGAAAGAAAGAAAGAAAGAAAGAAAGAAAGAAAGAAAGGAAGGAAGGAAGGAAGGAAGGAAGAAAGAAAGAAAGAAAGAAAGAAAGAATGTCTTTCAGGAGTCTCGGTTCTGGTCTATTGATCTGTATGTCCATCCTTGTACCACGGTCACACCCTCTGGATTATATTAGGTTTCTTACACAGTTTGAAATCAGGAAGCATAGGCCCCTCAACTTTATTTTGTATCAAAATGATCTTT
>NW_027825470.1:0-273 GCF_054177405.1 Leptonychotes weddellii | reverse complement strand
TTTCTCTGATTGACTTATTTCGCTTAGCATAATACCCTCTAGTTCCACTATTATTTCTTAAATAATAAATAAATGATGAAACTATCAAATCACTTTTTGGTATGTTTTTATGGGACTTGTATTTCAAGATGCATTTTAATTTGTATTTATTTCATATTTCTCCTCCTACTTTATAACCTGCTCGAGACCAAAGACCAGGTTCTAACCTATTACTGTATCCCTGATACGCACCTTTTTTTTTTTTTAAGATTTTATTTATTTATTTGACAGAGA
>NW_027825469.1:0-273 GCF_054177405.1 Leptonychotes weddellii | reverse complement strand
AACAATTTTACTAACTTTTATTTTCTTGGTGGTCTTCAAAGTTTGAAGCATTATAAAAGCACATGAAACATTAATATTTCAACTAGTCTGTTTTCTTCCTTCACCTAGATATTCTAAGATTTGTACATCCAAACAATTTTTGACCTTTAATGTAGTGAATATATTTCAACCATTTTAATAATATTTATTTGGAAGTGGGATCTAACGTAGATACATCCAGCTGAAACAGCCCAAATATTGTATGTTATCATCGTCCTCAAACTTGTTCTTTTT
>NW_027825468.1:0-273 GCF_054177405.1 Leptonychotes weddellii | reverse complement strand
GGAACACAAGCAGGGGGAGTGGGAGAGGGAGAAGCAGGCTTCCGATGAGCAGGGAGCCCGATGCGGGGCTCGACCCCAGGACCCTGGGATCATGACCTGAGCCAAAGGCAGACGCTAAACGACTGAGTCACGCAGGTGCCCCCGCCTTCCCCCTTTTTAAACTGTATTTATCTCAGGAAAATCACTTAAGCTTTTCATTCTTAGTTTTATCATCTGTAAAATGGGGAAGGTAATAGTACTTTCAGGATGAGGATGTTGTGAGGATCGGTGAGT
>NW_027825467.1:0-273 GCF_054177405.1 Leptonychotes weddellii | reverse complement strand
TCCCCGTTCCTTCTTTCTACTACCTATTCTGCGGAAAGCAGGAGGGATGTGCCCTAGCGTGGGATACCAGAGAGGACTAGAGCCACTGAGGGGGCGAGCTCCTGTAGCTCCCCATCCATAAACCCCACCATCGATTTACACTTAGTGCCAACCTAGCACCACCCTCAGCCTTAACTTCTCTACCAAGTCACCTGCCTGCAAGACCAGGCCATCAGTCGTGCAGGTGCTAAAATTTCTTCGAGGGGCACAGAAGGAAAGTGTTGGAGGAAGAAA
>NW_027825466.1:0-273 GCF_054177405.1 Leptonychotes weddellii | reverse complement strand
ATATGGATTATGTAAAATAAAGAGCTGATGCAGCTCTGGTCCCTGGTGGAGATCCGTATCCATTCTCATTTCCTCATGGATATTAACAACAAGACCTTGGAGTAAATGTACTGTCAACTCAGTCCCTGTGGAGGCATGTGAAGAGAGAATGAATGGACCCTGGGACCACTACGGGGCTGGACCCTCTATGGGGGACGCACGCAGGGCCCGAGTGTCCCAAGTCCTATGAGCAGTGGAGTCCCCCACCCCAAGATGCCCTGTGGGGGCCATTTT
>NW_027825465.1:0-273 GCF_054177405.1 Leptonychotes weddellii | reverse complement strand
CGTTGGTATTTATGGAATCTGATCTAAAGGCCTAGTTTGTATTTGGTGATTACTTATATCTTATTCTTCCAAACTTAGATAATCCCTGGAGTAAAAAAGACTTTCTCCCGTCCTGACACCCATGGGAACCTTCAAAGGGGTGACGGCATAGCGTGTGTGGGCTGGAAGTTGTTCACAAGCAGTTACCTCTGCAATTCTATTCTCTCTCCTGCTTATTAGCATCAGCAGTAAAATACACATTTTACGAGTTATGTCATGCGTGCTTTTGTGTGT
>NW_027825464.1:0-2494 GCF_054177405.1 Leptonychotes weddellii | reverse complement strand
AATTCCTGAGAGGAGACGAAATCCAGGTCTCCTACTCCTCCGCCATCTTGCTCCGCCCCTTGCCTTTTTTTTATTTTATTTTTTTTTAGTTTAATCATTGTATTCCTCAGCTCCAGAACTTCTGTTTGGTTGTTTTTTGAACTCCTAATTCTGTTTATGTATTGTTTTCTTGATTTATTTAAGTTGTCCATCTGTATTTTCTTGTTGCTCAATAAGCTTCCTTAAAACAACTATTTTGGGGTGCCTGGGTGGCTCAGTTGGTTAAGCGACTGCCTTCAGCTCAGGTCATGATCCTGGAGTCCCAGGATCGAGTCCCGCATCGAGCTCCCTGCTCGGCAGGGAGTCGGCTTCTCCCTCTGACCCTCCTCCCTCTCATGCTCTCTGTCTCTCATTCTCTCTGTCTCAAATAAATAAATAAAATCTTTAAAAAAATAAATAAATAAATAAAATAAAACAACTATTTTGAATTGTGTGTCAGGAAATTCATAGATTTTCATATCTTTAGGTTTGTTTACTAGAAAATTATTTTTTTTCTTTTGGTGTTGTCATATTTCCCTGATTTTGTTATGCTCATTTAAATATTGAATTGATGGGGCACCTGGTTGGCTCAGTCAGTTAAGCATCTGACTCTTGATTTTGACTCAGGTCATGATCTCAGGGTCATGAGATCAAGCCCCACATTGGCTCCACACTGAGCATGGAGACTGCTTAAGATTCTCTCTCTCCCTCTGCCCCTCCCCACCTGCTCATTCTTTCTCAAAAATAAATATATAAATACATACATACATATATACATAAACACATAAATATTGAATTGATGTGTTCACCTTTGAAGATATAGTTACTTTTTCTGGTATTTATTCATTGGCTTCAGGGGCAAAATATATTCACACATCACCTATAAAGTTTGGAAGTTTCTCAGGCCTTTTCTGTGGATGCATCTGTTCCATTCCTCATGTTCCTTCTCGAAGGCTAAGTCTTAAGATTGTATACCTTCTCTCGATGTTCCAAACTCAGGCCAGGTGCTAAGAGCTTCCTGTTAATTTTCCCTAGATCATGCCCTGAAGTGTTCAAGGTTATGCACCTTCTCCAAATCTAGCACACTTGAGGCAGATGTTTGCATACGTTCATGCACAATCTGCAGATGTTGACATGTGTGGGGCACTGCCTATGGGAGAGGAGTGCTGGAGATATACCTGTCCTTATTGGGGTGGATCTACAAGTAATAGATATTATGCAGTTTGTGAGGAGACTTCTTAGATGAGTATGCAAAGTTATTAATAAAATCCACGGTCATTTGTTTATTATCATGCCCAGTTACTGTGAATCCCTGCCCCTTTTCTCTGATCTTAGCTGCTCCTATTCAGCCTTACCAATACTGTCAGTATTTTTATTTGAGTGAGAATGAACTGGACCTCTTTAGCAGCAGGCTTTCTGGCTTGGCAAGCTAGGAAGTCACTATTTTCACTTTCCTCTATGGGAGGTTTCACAAGACAAGCAAATCTCTCTGAACAATGAACTGTACTGCTTTGGAAGGAGGGGGTAATGCAGGTAAAGTGAAACTGTTCTTACTCTCTTCAATATGTCTATTCCCAGATTTATTTTTGTTCCAATGGGGGTGCTGAGATCTATTTGTTGGACACCCAGCTTCCCATGAAGTACTCTTACTCATGTGTGATTGTCAAAATGGTTATTTCTGTGGGTGGGTGAGTGCTAAAAACTCATATTCTGCCATCTTGTTGATTTCCTAAAATGCCACAGTCTATTTATATTAGGCTCCCAAGTTTGTATTTTTAATGGTGAAATCTTTAGAAATTTTAGATTTTGTTTTTTTCTTGTTTTATTTTGAAATTCTAGACTTGCTTATTTGCAGTTCACTTTTGATGGGATAAAATCCTGTACTAAATGCAATGTACTGTTAAGCAAAACCTCTACTTTCCTGTCAGTGCTTGTCCTTCACATGTGGTACATATATCTAGCATATACATTACTGTCATGTCAGAAATATTAGTTTTATGATGTGTAACACTCCACACCATAGTATAAGCTTCTTTAAAACTGTTCTGTTGAGGGGGGAGGAGCAAAATGGTGGAGGAGTAGGAGACCTAAATTTTGTCTGGTCCCAGGAATTCAGCTAGATAGGGATCAAACCATTCTGAACACCTATGAACTCAATAGGAGATTGAAGAAAAGAATAGCAGCAACTCTCTGAACAGAAAATCAACCACTTTCTGGAAGGTAGGACGTGCAGAGAAATGAATCTGAGGTGATATTTGGAAGATGGACGGCAGTGGAGGGGGCCTCCATCAGCGCTACCAGCAAGTGATAGAGCAGCGGAGCACAAAATCGAAACTTTTAGAAGTCTGCTCCGCTGAGGGACATCACTCCAGTGGCTAAGCAGGGGGTGGAACACTTGCTGGGACAGTGTGGTCTCAGGACCCTCGGGGTCACAGAAAGACCGGGGGTGGCTGAGTGTGGCAGAGCTCCCAGGTAT
>NW_027825463.1:0-273 GCF_054177405.1 Leptonychotes weddellii | reverse complement strand
CCACGTGGGTCCAGCCCGGGGAGCACCTCCCTCCACAGCCTGTGCAGACACTCGTCTGCAGGAACACCTGTCAGTGACGCCACATATGACGTTTCTTCTGGGCAACTTTGCTGCGATATTTCCCGGTGATTGACACGTTTGGGTTTCTCCTCTGTCCCAGCCGACTACCGGTAATTTACATTTGGATAAGGCGTTTGAACGAAACGTTCACAAACACACAGCCGTTGATTCTCTTTCCTGCGGTCTCTCTGCTTCTATATTGTTTCTCATTTC
>NW_027825462.1:0-273 GCF_054177405.1 Leptonychotes weddellii | reverse complement strand
TTTCTCTGAAATTAATATAGCTATTCCTGCTTTCTTTTGATTAGTATTTACTGTGGTATATTTTTCTCTATCCATTTACTTTTAATTTATATGTGTGTTTATATTTAAAGTGGGTGTCTTGTAGACAAGGTATAGTTGGGTTGTGTTTTTTGATCTGCTCTGACAATTTCTTTTTTATTTATTTATTTATTTATTTTTTTAATTCTTATGTTAATCCCCATACATTACATCATTAGTTCTAGATGAAGTGTTCCAAGATTCATTGTTTGTGCA
>NW_027825461.1:0-273 GCF_054177405.1 Leptonychotes weddellii | reverse complement strand
CAGTTGTAATAAATGCCTCTGTATTTGCATTTAAATAGTATTTTCATCCACAGATCACAAAGAGGAAAGCTATCTTTTTTTTTTTTTTTTTAAAGATTTTATTTATTTATTTGAGACAGAGAGAATGAGAGACAGAGAGCATGAGAGGGAGGAGGGTCAGAGGGAGAAGCAGACTCCCTGCCGAGCAGGGAGCCCGATGCGGGACTCGATCCCGGGACTCCAGGATCATGACCTGAGCCGAAGGCAGTCGCCTAACCAACTGAGCCACCCAGG
>NW_027825460.1:0-273 GCF_054177405.1 Leptonychotes weddellii | reverse complement strand
TGGTGAGATAAACACAGAAATGAGGGAATCAGAGGATGTTCTGATATTGCCAAACCATGATACATGTTTACAGTTCTATAAATTTGTTTACTAACTTAAAAATTCCATTCACTTATTTGAAACTTTTGTATATAAATAGAAATGGTTTTAACAAAAACAGCCACAGAGAGTCAATATATAAGGAAATATATTTATAAAACACAAATATATTTTTTTTCCTGGAGAAAGAAATCTCAAACTTAGAGCAGCACAAAACCAGAACTATTCCAAATA
>NW_027825459.1:0-273 GCF_054177405.1 Leptonychotes weddellii | reverse complement strand
TTTCTTTTCTTTTTTTTTTTTTTGCTGTTCATTTTGGATGTCACTACCCATTTTCTGTATCTGATCTGCTGTTTATTCCCTCTAGTGTATTTTCCATTTCTGTTATTGTATTCTTCAACAGTGATTGGTACTTTCTTATATTTTCTGTTTGTTGAAGTTCTCAATGTGTTCACTCATTTCCTCTCCGTAGGTCAGTAAGCGTCTTTTTGACCATTGCTTTGAACTGTTTATTGGGTAGATTGCTTATTTCTGTTTTGTTCTTTTTCTTTTTTT
>NW_027825458.1:0-273 GCF_054177405.1 Leptonychotes weddellii | reverse complement strand
CCCTGTCTTCTTAAGCCCCATTCCATTTCTCTCCTCACTACTGACATTAGTTCCTGTTCTCTTAAAAGGTTCCATCATTCCAGAACTTTTCCCCATCAAAACCTTCATAGACATTGGGGAGGGTATGTGCTATGGTGAGCGCTGGGTATTGTGCAAGACTGTGGAATCACAGACCTGTACCTCTGAAACACATAATACATTGTATGTTAAAATTAAAAAAAAAAGAAGATAGCAGGAGGGGAAGAATGAAGGGGGAGAAATCAGAGGGGGAGA
>NW_027825457.1:0-273 GCF_054177405.1 Leptonychotes weddellii | reverse complement strand
ATGAATAAATAAAAATAATTAAAAAAAAATGTCACTGCTTCAGAGAGTCTTCCCTTGAAAAGCTCTCTAATTACTAGCCTTTGCTCTAAGATTGCTTTATTTTCTTCATAGTATTTCTCATCACTTGACTCTAAATTCTATATCTATTTCTTCATTGACCTCCCCCATTACAATGTAAGCTTTATGAGAGCAGGAATCTCTCTCATTCAATCAGTATCTTCAGAACACAGAAGACTCTCAATAGATCACTGTTGGGTGAGAGAAGAATAAACT
>NW_027825456.1:0-273 GCF_054177405.1 Leptonychotes weddellii | reverse complement strand
GCCTGGGTGGCTCAGTTGGTTAAGCGACTGCCTTCGGCTCAGGTCATGATCCTGGAGTCCCTGGATCGAGTCCTGCATCGGGCTCCCTGCTCAGCAGGGAGCCTGCTTCTCCCTCTGACCCTCCCCCCTCTCATGTGCTCTCTCTCTCTCATTCTCTCTGTCTCAAATAAATAAATAAAATCTTTAAAAAAAAAAAAAAGAAACATTGTGCATCAATAAGGTGGCTGCTTAGGATTCATGACGTCATCTGACCTCGTAAAGGAACCAAGACCT
>NW_027825455.1:0-273 GCF_054177405.1 Leptonychotes weddellii | reverse complement strand
TATGTGAAATATCAACTTTGTATTACCGCTAAGTCCTGATTTAAAGAGAAAATTGCTTGGCATCACAGTGAAGAGACACAGAGCAGATCTTCTGCGTAGAAAGGAGTAACATTGTAACACATTTCAGTACAGTGTTTCTATTTTCATGTCTGGCGTAGAAGTTACGGGCAGCAAACTAGTATCAGGTGGCGGAGAGAGATAATTTAAGACCTTGCCTGGGATTGTAAATAGGCATTCCGAGATTTAGATCATTTCAGCTCAAGAAATATGTAA
>NW_027825454.1:0-2494 GCF_054177405.1 Leptonychotes weddellii | reverse complement strand
AAAGAAAAGGTAATATTTAGACAGAAATGATAGCTGATAACAGTTGTCACTGTATGTCAAAAACACAAGGACTTCCTCAAGGGCATTGTTATCATTCTGATGTAGACTGCTTAATATTACAGAGTAAATTGATCCTAAAAGTTCTCCTTTATTTTTTTAAAGATTTTATTTATTTATTTATTTGACAGAGAGAGAGAGAGTACAAGCAGGGGGAGCAGCAGGGAGAGGGAGAAGCAGGCTCCATTCCAGGACCTGAGCTGAAGGCAGACGCTCAACCGACTGAGCCACCCAGGCGCCCCCAAAAGTTCTTCTTTAAATGGGAGATGTATCTTCTTATTTTACACTAACATTCTTAAGCTACAAGGATACCATATTTACAATTAAAAACAAGTTGTCATTAATAAAATTAAAAGGCAAATGGCAAATTGGGAAAATCTTGACAACATATACAGTAAAATGTTAATAACTACGTATCAACAAGAAAATATGAATGGGTAAAGGGGGAAAAGGCAATTCACAAAAGAACAAATCCAAGTGGACAATAAATAAGTGGGGAAAAGTTTAACATCCTTAGTGATAAAATAAATGGAAACTAGAGTGAGCTACAACTTTTCACCTTCCAAACTGACAAATTAAAAGATGCTACTCCATATCATTGAGGGAAAGACAAAGTACTTTCATGGGGCTGTAACTTTTCTGGAAAACAATCTGAAAATAAGTTTCAAGAGTTTTGAAAATAAATCCCTTTGACCTAGTAATTATACTTGTAGGATTCTATCCTAAGGAATTAATCAGCAATGTGCACAGTTTTATATAAGAGCACCACCATTCATAAGAATTAAAAACTGGAAACAATAGAGACTACCAACTATAAGAAAACAAAGGGTAATACTACTACATTTATTTGATGCTATAGTAAAAATCACATATTTTTAAAGGATATTGTCATCGAGGAAAATACTCACAATATAATATAAAGTGGAAGAAAAAAGATTTAATCGTATGCATTCTGGAAATTGCCTTGGGAAATGGGATTGGGGAAAGGATGGTCTTTCACATTTTACTGTTCTCTTTTTTCTTTGGGTCAGTAATAATGATATAGTAGTTGCTATACAACCAATAACAATGTGAATGTTTACTGTGGGCCAAGCATTGTTTTAAGTCTCTTGTGTTTATTTTCTCATTTAATCCTCCCAACAACCTGTGAGGTGAGCATTATTATTATCATCCCCACATTACAGGTAAGAAAACTGAGGCACAGAGAGGTCAATCAAGTAGTCCAAGGTAGAGCTATGATTCAAAGGTGCAATTTTGGCTCCAGGCTTGTTCTCTGTAACCGTGAAGAAATGGTACCTCTGATTCTATACTTGTAGTTTGGCGTTTGTAAATTAAGAAACTGATCCCATGTTTTTGCCCTGGTGGTTTACTCAGCCAAAAAGCTTCTTCTCCTACCTAGCTGTATAAGGACCTGATCTCTTCAAGTCCTTGTATGATTGTATTGTATCATTTGTATTGTATATAATTGTATTGTATAATTGTATAATCAAGTCCTTCAAATGAGTCGTACCCTGAACACAGGGTGCAAAATTGCAATCTGCCCCTCCTGTTTTTTCTCCATAGTATTGATCTAGCTTATTATACAATTTTCAGTTTCACCATATTATTTCTGTCCCCCTCCGATCCCCCCCCAGCCATGTGGTCTCCACTAGGTTAGGGGTTTTTATCTGTCTTGCTAAGTGGTGTATTACAGCCTGAAAAGGTACTGGTACAAACTAGGCAGTCAACAAATACTTATGGATTAAATGAAGTTTTTAAAATACAGCATGATTACAATTTCGCTTTCTCATTTTAAAACAAAAACATGTATACACGTGTGTGGGGGAGAAGAAAAATATTTCAAAATGTTAATGGTGACTTCAAGTGATATTTCTCCTTTGTGTTTTTCTGTGGTTTTATTTTCAAAATTCCATGTGAAAATGTACTATTTTATCATGACACAATGCCTTTTAAAATATTCTTCTAGGGGAGCCTAGGTGGCTCAGCTGGTTAAGCGACTGCCTTCGGCTCAAGTCATGATCCTGGAGTCCCGGGATCGAGTCCCTCATCAGGCTCCTTGCTCAGCGAGGAGTCTGCTTCTCCCTCTGACCCTCCCCGCCTCGTGCTCTCTCTCTCTCATTCTCTCTCTCTCAGATAAATAAATAAAATCTTTAAAAAATTAAAAAAAAAAAACATCTCTTCTAAACCTTGGGTAACCTACATTGCCGTGCGCAGCGAGTTGTCTTTGCTGCAAATTGCAAGAAGCCGTTTTCCTTGTGAAGCGCAGTCGACAAAGGGAAAGGTATTGATGGTCTTCAAATAAATGAATGATTGCTTTTAAATAATCTCCCGAAATTCTTAATTGCAGGAAACAAACTGAGGGTTGCTGGAGTGGGGGGTGGGGTGGGAGGGATGGGGCGACTGGGTGATAGACACTGGGGAGGGTATGTGCTCTGGT
>NW_027825453.1:0-273 GCF_054177405.1 Leptonychotes weddellii | reverse complement strand
CACCAAAGAACAGTTGACATTCAACATCCATACTCTACGCACGATCCTACTCTTATAAAACATGTGTTTAAAAGCTTACATATGTGTAGGTGCATATATTGCCAGGTATGTACGCATCCACATCATGAGAAGTCCTGTATGATCTACCCAAAATTTATAATATTAATTTCTAAGTATTGGTTTGGGTGGTTTTTTTTTTTCAATAATTAAAAAAAATTTTAGAACAGTTTTAGACTTAGTGAAAAATTGCAAAGATAATATGCAGTTTCTCAC
>NW_027825452.1:0-273 GCF_054177405.1 Leptonychotes weddellii | reverse complement strand
GTCTGTTCTTCAGTGAGTTCTCCAGGCCACTATCTCCATTTCTGTCTGTGCTGCTATAAACTGCAGAGTCCTGTGTTGTGCACCCCTCCACAGTACTCCCAGTCCTGCCTCCAGGCCAGGGCACTTCTCTGCCCTTTGTGCTTCTAAAACTACCAGCCGCTCCCAGTTCACACGTGGGACCCCGACGCTCAGGGTTTCCACCCCGGGGGCTGCCCTAGAGTCCTTTCCCCACTGCTACCGGTCTGCAAGTCTGCGCCCCGTCCCCAGCATGCG
>NW_027825451.1:0-273 GCF_054177405.1 Leptonychotes weddellii | reverse complement strand
TTGGTGGGTGAAGCATGCAACTCTTGATCTCGGGGTTGTGAGCTCGGGCCCCATGTTGGATCTAGAGATTATTAAAAAAAAAAAAATCTTTAAAAAATAAAAAAGAGTGAGACAAGTAAATTGAATATAGCATGGATCACTATGGTTTTTATGTAAGAATGATAATGTATTGCAGGCTGTTTGCTAAGGGGTCACAGAGAAAATTTTTAGGAAAGGAAAGACTACTTTCCCATATCCTGCATATAAAGCTGTTCATCCTCAAAGTTATGAAAT
>NW_027825450.1:0-273 GCF_054177405.1 Leptonychotes weddellii | reverse complement strand
TCTCCCTCTGACCCTCCCCCCTCTCATGCTCTCTCTATCTCATTCTCTCTCTCAAATAAATAAATAAAATCTTTAAAAAAAAAAAAAGAAAGAAACTGTAAGCAAGGGGCGCCTGGGTGGCTCAGTCAGTTAAGCGGCTGGCTCTTGATTTTGGCTGGGGTCATGATCTCTGGGTCATGAGATCAAGCCCCACATCGGGCTCCATGCTAGGTGTGGATCCTGCTTAAGATTATTTCTCTCTCTCTCCCTCTGCCCCCCTCCAAAAAAAAAACT
>NW_027825449.1:0-273 GCF_054177405.1 Leptonychotes weddellii | reverse complement strand
ACATTTTCTGAGTATGACTGTGAGAGAAATAAAATGAATTTCTTATAATACCATTGCAAATGAAACCAATGTTTGAAGAAGTATTGAAAATTAATAAACTGAGGGGGAAACGGAATGGAGGTTGCCCAGAATAGAAGTGATTTTGTACTTAAGTCTTTTTCTTTAAATGTGAAAATGCTAAGATGCTATTGTTCTCTACACTAATTTCTATTTGATAAGGCAATCTGATTATTACCTGTCAATCCTTCAATAAAAGTATCCCAAACACAAGGA
>NW_027825448.1:0-273 GCF_054177405.1 Leptonychotes weddellii | reverse complement strand
GGAGACTCAGCCCCAAGAGGTCATGGGCCCCACCCAAGGTCACGGAGGATGAGGCAGCCAGAAGATGGCAGAGCCCACCCTCCTTCCCTCCCCTCGGCTGTCCTGGGCATCCGTGACTGGGTCTCCCCATTGTGAAGGGTCTGGGGGTCGCACCAGACCTCTCAGGTCTCCAGTACTCTGAGATCCCGCCCCCAGCTCCTTCCTCTCTCCCGATCCATCCTCTGCTCACTGCTCATTTCCGACTGCCCAGCGCAGCCTCATCACCTCACATCC
>NW_027825447.1:0-273 GCF_054177405.1 Leptonychotes weddellii | reverse complement strand
ATGAATCATGGAACACTTCATCTAAAACTAATGATGTAATGTATGGGGATTAACATAAGAATAAAAAAAAAATTAAAAAAAAAAAAAAAGAAAGCCTTGAAAAGTGGTAACAGCAGAAGGAAAAAGAAAACCGGAGGGAAAAGAATCAGTGATCTGGAAAATAGAACAATAAAAGTTACCTAATTTGAGCAGAGAGAAAATAGGCTAAAAATACAAAATAAACAGAGCCTCAGGGACACATGGCTAAAACAAAATATCTAATATCCAAGTTAT
>NW_027825446.1:0-273 GCF_054177405.1 Leptonychotes weddellii | reverse complement strand
TAACTGAAGTATTTCTATAAAGATATTTTTTCCTTGTCACTTACTTGATTATTCTTTGAGGTTAAGTGCGTGAGTCTTTCTATTCATTTATCAGTTTTCACAGTAATGAGCTGGTGACCTTTAGGGTGACCAACCATTCCTGTTTGCCTGAGATGGAGGGGCTCCTTAGGACATGAGGTTTTTGGTATTAACACCGAAATAGTGCCAAGCAAATCCCAGGCAACCAGGATAAATCCCCAAAAGTAACTGAGGAGGATTCTTTTATGAACTCAT
>NW_027825445.1:0-273 GCF_054177405.1 Leptonychotes weddellii | reverse complement strand
GAGAAAAAGTAAGGCAGAAAAAGTGGAGAGACAGTGAGATGCTAGGCTAACTTGTGTTGTAACTGAAGAGCTTCTTTTTTTTTTTTTTTTTAAAGATTTTATTTATTTATTTGAGAGAGAGAGTGAGAGAGAGAAAGAGCACAAGAGGGGGGAGCAGGAGAGGGAGAAGCAGACTCCCCGCCGAGCAGGGAGCCCGATGCGGGACTCGATCCCGGGACTCCAGGATCATGACCTGAGCCGAAGGCAGTCGCTTAACCAACTGAGCCACCCAGG
>NW_027825444.1:0-273 GCF_054177405.1 Leptonychotes weddellii | reverse complement strand
GGTAATGCATGTGACTCTTGATTTGTGGGTCATGAGTTCAAGCCCCATGTTGGGCATAGAGATTACTTTAAAAGAAAAAAAAAAAAGAAAGAAAATTCCCTAATACATGGAAAATCCTCCTTGCTGGGTTTTTTTGGTTTTTGGATTTTTGTTTTGTTTTGTTTTTTTGCCATCTTTAGGGACTGAACTATTTCCCTAAATAACTCAACATGTAATTACCTTTACAAGATTCCAAAATAACGTCTAATACAGCATCATTAGGCATATTCTTTC
>NW_027825443.1:0-2495 GCF_054177405.1 Leptonychotes weddellii | reverse complement strand
CAAAGAGGATTTGGTGCCAGGGAGGGAGGCGGGGAGAAAGGGAGGGAAGGAGGGAGGAAGGGTGGGGGAGAGAGAAAGAGACCGAGCCCCCGGCAGGTGGAGGGGACAGCAGGTACGGATATAGGGTGTGTTTGAGGAGGCAGATGTCCCCGGAGCAGAACCAGCTGGGGGTGTGGGAATGGCCTGCTCGAGCCTTTTCATCACACATACTCTCGGGGCCACTGCTGGGTGCCAGACGCCCCCGAGGTGCACTGAAATACAGGCAGGGCAGGGCCACCCCCAGAGCCTCAGGGCTGCCCCACGCCTGTCTACCTGTGCTCTGAGCCCAGGCCCAGGTCAGGCTCCCAGGCCACGCACGGTCAGCTCCACCAGGAAATTCAGAAAACTGAAGGCAAGAGCCCAGGGATCGCTGGCACCTGTCCACGGCACCCGGCACGTTCAAGCCCCCGTGGGCACTATGCCACACAAGGAGTGAGGCCCACCCCGTCCTGCGAGGGGTCCCTGCTGCAGGAGCCCCAGTGTCCCAACAACCTGGCCAGTCCCAGGATGCGGCCAGGGTGCCCCAAACCCCGCTCTGAGCTCAGGCCAGTGCCCACGTCGGGACACGCTCCCTGCCCGGGCCACGGGCAGCCCCCAGCAGACCCAGGGCTCGGACGGGGGCAAGCAGCCACACTGTTACCTGGTGGTTTGGGTGGCTGACACAGAGCGCCCTCCACTGTCTTCACGCTCAGAAGCACGGACGGCAGTGGGTGCTCATTCAGCATGTTTGGATCCGAGTGTTTGCTGGACTCGGCTTGGGTCAGACCAGTTTTCGGGGCCTTACTGTCTATGTGTTGAAAATTACAAGTGGGGAACTCTATCTTCCCGCCAGACTCGGCGTTGGCGGACTGCACTTTACAGCCTGTCTCAGCCGACCTCCTGAGGGGCACAGGCAAGGTGCAAGGAAGTACCTTTGCATCTTTCAGTTTCGAGTCTTGCTGGAGAGCCGAGTGTGGAGGTCCTAGAGGCTGGTTTGGCATGGCCGAGGGGCACCTCCCTTTTAGGGGCTGAGTGTCCAAGAGGGAAGATGAAAAATTCACGTTGGAAATGGGCGGCATCTGCTTCTTGGCTCTCCTCACGCTAACGCCTTCCACGCAAAGGTCGGACCCGTGGAAGGGTGGCAGCTCCACAGAGGGCTAGGCAGAGGAGGGCGGCGTTAGTGCCCAGGGACTGGTGCTCCCCTTCCTGTGTCTGCTGGCCGGCCTGCTGGCGGTCAGGCCTCAAGAGAACCCAGGCCACACTTCCCGTGGCTGCTGGGCTGCCCACCAAGTCCCTCCTCCAGAGAGGCCCGGGCACAGGATCCCGCCATGGAACCAGAGTCCCTGGCAATGTGACCACCCAGTCCTGCTGCCTGGCCTGCAGGAAGGCTCCCAGGAGGGAGCAGGCACCAGGCGGGACCCCTGAAGGAGGACACAGTTTTCCCCAGGTGGGAGGAGGGTGGACACTGCAGGTCTGGAAAGGAGCAGCCTAGATTCTAAGCCTGGAGACCATGGGCCTCGTACCATTCCAAGCAGGGGGCCTCCTCGCCTAGTGACCACAGAGCTGGGGATGGCTAGGGAGGAGAGGGAATAAAGCAGAGTGGTGAAGGCCAGCCGGGGCCAGGGAGTCCCCGGGGCTACCCGAGGTACTGTCTGCTCTCTTTGCCTGAAGTGGCTACACCGGGGACGGTGGGCAGCAGTGCCGCGTCCCCCCACCCCCAGCGCCGCGCCCCTCACCTGTCTCCACAGCAGCTCGAAATTGCCGATGTCGCAGTTGCGGTCGATCTTGCGGTCCACGACCACCTTGATGGTGTCCTCCTGCACCTGGGCGCACAGCTGGGCCGTGACGGGCGTGGACGCGTGCATGGTGGGGCTGGAGTTGATCTCGATCAGCCAGGGCTGGAAGTCGCGCCCCAGGATGAAGTCGGCCCCGTACAGCTCGAAGCTGTTCTTGCGCGGTTCCACGTGGTCCTGGGCCACCCTCATGGTGTTGGCGATGGCCCGCTTCATGGCGGGGTAGATGACACTGGCCCACATGGCCCCGCGGCCCCTCTTCCGTAGGTACTCCCGGAACCTGGTGCTGGTCCACATGTTGTGGTAGGGCAGCAGGGGGCTGCGGCCCTTGTCGTTCTTCAGGTGCTTCTGGATGGAGTTGTTGCATAAGTGGATGGCGCTGCGCGAGGCAAGCCGCGATCAGCCTGGGGTTCCTGGGACTCTGGACCCCCGACCGTGCCCTCGGACCGCCTCCCACCTCCCCCGCCCCAGGACCCCGGACCTCCACCCCCCGCCCCCGCCCCAGGACCCCGGACCTCCGCCCCCGGCGACCCCGCCCCCGCACCGCCTCCCCCCGCCCCCGCCCCAGGACCCCGGACCTCCGCCCCCCGCGACCCCGCCCCAGGACCCCGGACCTCCGCCCCCCGCGACCCCGCCCCCGGACCGTCTCCCACCGCCCCCGCCCCAGGACCCCGGACTTCCGCC
>NW_027825442.1:0-273 GCF_054177405.1 Leptonychotes weddellii | reverse complement strand
GAGCCCACGGGACACATGTCTACAGAGCCCGCAGGACACATGCCCACAGAGCCTGCAGGACACATGCCCACGGAGCCCACAGAGCCCACGGGACACATGCCCACAGAGCCCACGGAGCCCACAGGACACATGCCCATGAGGTCACAGCCCACGGGACACAGGCCCATGGAGCCTGGAGCCCACAGCCCACAGGACAGCCCACTGATGAGTTTTAGGTGCACATGCCCATGGAGCCCACAGAGCCCATAGCCCATGGAACACATACCCACGGAG
>NW_027825441.1:0-273 GCF_054177405.1 Leptonychotes weddellii | reverse complement strand
AGCTCCTTCCCATCTGAGTCTGTGTGTGAGTGGGCCCAGGAAGAATGAAGACAAAACTGAGGTTCCCTTTCACGTGGGCTCTGGACAGGGACTTAGAGGTACTGGGATCTGGATCTTGGACACAGACCTATTACAAGCCAAACACCTATGGGCTGTGCCTCTCCTAGCAAACCACGCCCAGTCCCCTCTCGGGGGGCCCCCCACTTCCCCTCAGTAGATTCCACCCACAGATGGCAATGATTTATCGAAGCATTTTGGCTCAGGCCGGACGAA
>NW_027825440.1:0-273 GCF_054177405.1 Leptonychotes weddellii | reverse complement strand
ATGTGGATGCCCCATGGTCTTTTGTTGCTGGTTCTTTTCTTACTTACATGTTCCTTAACTACACATTGTTGATAGTTCCCTGCTCTCTGGATCTCAACCAGAAACTTTATTCTAGGTTCATCTTTGCTGTGTACAGGACATTAATCTGAATGTCCTACACAGATCTTAAAGTAAACATATTCAAAACCAAACTCATGCCCCCTACCCCCAAATCTGTTCCCTTTAGTGTGTTCCAGGATGCGGTATACCACTCCGTATTAAAGCGTGTACATT
>NW_027825439.1:0-273 GCF_054177405.1 Leptonychotes weddellii | reverse complement strand
GAGGGAGAGGGAGAAGCAGACTCCCCACTGAGCAGGGAGCTGATGTGGGGCTCAATCCCAGGATCCTGAGATCATGACCTGAGCCAAAGTCACTTAACCAACTGAGCCACCCAGGTGCCCCTAAACTTCTCATATCTTTATGACTGGAGGTAGTTCTGCAAAGTTGGAATGAGGTGCCCCCACCTAAATTAGGCTCTTACCCTTCCCCAGAAACTGGGAGATAATCTGGGGGCGCTATCTTTCTTGCTGATTCTGTTTCAAAGACATGGGTCC
>NW_027825438.1:0-273 GCF_054177405.1 Leptonychotes weddellii | reverse complement strand
TTAAAGTTTGTGAGTGAATCATCAGTTAGCCATTTGGATGACCAAGTGAAGTTGGTATCATAGCGATAAAGAAAATTGGCAAACAGAGTCAACTTGAGGTCCAGGGATGATGAGCTCAGGTTTATACATCAGGAAAGAGTTAAAGGGAGTGGTAGGGAGAATAACAGCTACCTCAATGTGGCCACATCTTTTTTTTTTTTTAATTTTTTATTGTTATGTTAATCACCATACATTACATCATTAGTTTTAGATGTAGTGTTCCATGATTCATTG
>NW_027825437.1:0-273 GCF_054177405.1 Leptonychotes weddellii | reverse complement strand
GTCACCAGCATCACCTATAGCCTCTCTAGGTGAACACAAAATCCAGCAGGTACTTAGGCTAGAGCATGTTAGTTGAACGCTTGTTAGTGTGAGGCACTGTACTGAGTGTGTTGAAAGTCATTTTATTCAATCCTCATTGAAGCTGTTGAAGTAAGAGCCATTATTATTCCTATTCTTAACAGATAAGAAAACGGGTTTAGTGAAGTTACATCACTTGCTAAAAATTCCCTGTAAAGTTGAATAACCAGGAGTCCAACCAAGACTGCCTGAAAC
>NW_027825436.1:0-273 GCF_054177405.1 Leptonychotes weddellii | reverse complement strand
CAACAAATGAGGAGAATGTAAATTCTTTAACCCAATAAAGGACCTCTACAAAAAACAACATCTAATTTCATAGTTAAAGGTGAAAGATTGAATTCTTTCCCCCCAAAATCAGGAACAAGACAAGAACATTTCCATTTCACCACTTCTTTTCTTTTTCTTTTTTTATTTTCTTTTTTTATGTTATGTTAGTTATCATACATTACATCATTACTTTCTGATGTAGTGTTCCATGATTCATTGTTTGTGTATAACACCCAGTGCTCCATGCAATAC
>NW_027825435.1:0-273 GCF_054177405.1 Leptonychotes weddellii | reverse complement strand
CGGTGGCGCCTGGGTGGCTCAGTCGTTAAGCGTCTGCCTTCGGCTCAGGTCATGATCCCAGAGTCCTGGGATCAAGCCCCGCATCGGGCTCCCTGGTCTGCGGGAAGCCTGCTTCTCCCCCTCCCACTCCCCCTGCTTGTGTTCTCTCTCTCGCTGTGTATCTCTCTCTGTCAAATAAATAAAATCTTAAAAAAAAAAAATAATAATCTAGCTGAATATTTTAAAATATAAAATTCTAAAGAAACATGACTATTTTGATTAGTTTAATTACAA
>NW_027825434.1:0-273 GCF_054177405.1 Leptonychotes weddellii | reverse complement strand
TATTTTTGACACATGTCTAAAGTAACATTTCTATAAACAATCTGGATGGTCAGTTATACATAGTTAAATGTCAGGTAATGAATAAACGAATAATATGAGAGGTGTTAATGACTGTTTCAGGCTTGAATTTAAGGTGTGGTTTCATCTTGGTTGAGTTCCAAATACCAGCATCTAATCTCTTAGTTTGTAGGCTTAGAACCGTGACTTCCTTTCTGTTGAGAGGCTTTCCGGAAAAATAGCTTCCTTAAGTTGAAAAAGGCTGACTAAAGGTAA
>NW_027825433.1:0-273 GCF_054177405.1 Leptonychotes weddellii | reverse complement strand
ATCTAGAAGCAAGAACACTGATTTGAAGAGTAAAGGGCAAGACACTAGAAAAAACAACCACCATGTAGTTGTTTTGCAAGAAAGATTCGTTCATTTCTTCAACACAAATTTACTGTTCTGTGCACGGATTTAACACTGAACATGGGTGGAATGGTGTGTGCATAGCTGAATGTGAATAAATCTCTCTGATTAAAAAAAACTCAGTTGAAACAAGACAGAAGAAAGAGAAATTAAGGAGTCGATCCCATTTACAATTGCACCCAAAACCATAAG
>NW_027825432.1:0-2495 GCF_054177405.1 Leptonychotes weddellii | reverse complement strand
CCACCACCATCACCTCCACCACTGCTACCACCACCTCCACTACCACCTCTACCACCACCATCACCTCCACCACCATCACCTCCACCACTGCTACCACCACCCCCACTACCACCTCCACCACCAGTACTACTTGTCTGCCAATATTATCATTACTGCACAGTCAGCAGCAGAATAATGACTACTTTCTCAAGTACTTTCTCTGAGCTGGCATTTTCCCCCTAAAGTCTGTCTTTATCTCTAGAGATTTACCAAGTTCTAGAGCTTTTGCCATTCTTACTTTATCCTGCAAGAAAAGCCCAAGGGGGATTTTGTGTGGTGATTTGGCTTCCTACAACTGTGGTATCATCTTGCTGAGGTATAGAATCTTGCTGAAGGAGGAGTTAAAAACTGGAAAAAAAAAGTACTTATACCATGGTCTTTTAAAATTTTAAACCTTTATCCTCTCCTTACCCTATAAAGGTAGCTTAGTGTTTATCCTGTGGGATAGGATAAGCCTTTACCAAGCCCCTCTGCTTTCACCACTTCCTTGCACTGCTGATTAATCCAAGGGTTCAGATAATATAATCAACCAAGTACCGATATGGATAACTCTACCACTCATCTTGTGTCATTTTCTTAGGGCCTTTTAGGTCCAGATGGATATGGATATCCGGGAAGAAAAGGAAAAAAGGTGAGGCTTGCCTTACAGAGTATTATGAACTAAAAACTATAGTTTTTATTTTATTTTATTAGACTAAGACTTATTATCCAGGTGGTATGCCAGAAATGGTTTCTGAATGCTGTTTACGACATGTTGTAGCTGCCAGAGTTCCCTCCTTAAAAAACAAGAGCTGATTTTGTCACTGCCTTATTTAAAAATCAAACTCCTTTCCTCATCTTCTGCCTGTGCCAGATAGTCCCCCCCCAGCCGGGAACTTCCCCAGCTCCTTGCCTTTGCAAACACTCTTGCCTCTATTTAGGATGTGCTTACCCATCTCCCTCCTTTGCCACAGTTTTTACTCCTTTTCTCAGACCAACTCAAATATCAACTTTTCCTTGTGGAAGCCTTCTTGGACTTCCATGAACAGATTTGGTTGTCCTCTACTCTGTGTTCCTAAAGTGTGTTGATCATATTTCTAGAGTAGCCCCTTTCCATTGAGGTTATATTATAATTTATCCCTACATATATGTCTACCTTCCAGTTTGTGAACTTGACAGTAGATTTACCTTATTCAATTTTGTATTGCTGGAACTAGCCTGGCACAGAGTAGGTACTCAAGTATGTTTGAATATTTCTACTCCCATAAGAAGATGGTATTTTAGCATGTTGTAGTTAATGGGTTGCTGACAGGGGTTTTGAAGAATGGAAATTACATGAAGCTTTTGAACATATCAAATGTCAGTTGCTACAGTTATTCTGAGTGCTTCAGTCTACAAGTAACCATTTATTGCTTCACAACATAAGAAGTCAGTAGGATGTTTAGTGATGCCCAGCTAATTAACTCTGGGCTGGCTTCCCTGCAATTCTTTTATTTCCTTTGATGGCACTAGTGCCATTTTATTGATCAGGAAAACGCCCTGAGTATAATTAATGGGTATAAATGCCCAAAACATAGTAAGCTCTTAGTAAATATCTGTGCAGTGATGAACAATGGGGACCTCAGTGATCATCTAGTTCAGCCTTTTTGTTTTATGGATAAGAAAATTGAGATGCAGAGAAGTGATGTAATGTGCTGATGGTCACACAGCTGGTCACATATGATGGTCACACATATGTGATGGTCACACAGATCTGAGTGTAGAAGCTAGCCCATGGGATCCCCATCCTGGCAAATTAAGTCTTTTTTCTCTAGTTGGGAGTTTGCATAGCAGGGAAATTCTGGGTAGAATTCAAATGTCCATATTTTAAGCCACCTATCAGCCCTGCACTAAATCCAAAGGCAGCCTATGCTTATTGTGGTGTGGCTAACACTGTGGAACACACAGATTCTGTCCACATTTCATGGTTTTTTCCTGGCAAGGATTAATGGCCTCACCTTAAACAGCATTGGCTGGCTGGCTGCCTTCCCCTCGTCTGTTCACTCTCTTCTCTGAATCAACTGTTTCATACCTTCTCCCCTTCCCTCAAACTTCTTTTTTTTTTTTATTCTTATGTTAATCCCAATACATTACATCATTAGTTTTAGATGAAGTGTTCCATGATTCATTGTTTGTGCATAACACCCAGTGCTCCATGCAGAATGTGCCCTCTTTAATACCCACCACCAGGCCAATCCATCCTCCCACCCTCCTCCCCTCTAGAACCCTGTTTGTTTTTCAGAGTCCATCGTCTTTCATGGTTCGTCTACCCCTCCGATTTCCCCCGCTTCATTCTTCCCCTCCCGCTACCTTCTTCTTCTTCTTTTCTTTTTTTCTTAACATATATTGCATTATTTGTTTCAGAGGTACAGATCTGAGATTCAACAGTCTTGCACAATTCACAGCGCTTACCAGAGCACATACCCTCCCCAGTGTCT
>NW_027825431.1:0-273 GCF_054177405.1 Leptonychotes weddellii | reverse complement strand
TCTCTCATTCTCTCTGTCTCAAATAAATAAATAAAATCTTTAAAAAAAAAAAAAGAAAAGGTAAAGTGATGTCCCCAAGGGTCCACAGCTGGTAAGTGCTTGCGACAGGACCCCATCCTAAGCCCCTGACTCTCGGTCTGATTGGCCTTCCACAGGCCTCAGCTATCAGGGCATGTGCAACTGCTGTGTCATGGCAGGCTGGCTGACCAGTGGTGGGGAGGAACTGTGGGACAGCCCTAAGCCCAGGTGCCCTGCCCACCTACTCCCCCCCCC
>NW_027825430.1:0-273 GCF_054177405.1 Leptonychotes weddellii | reverse complement strand
GGCTGGACGCCTTCCACTCGGGAGCAGCCGTGTGAATGACGCCCCCGCGGGGCTGCTCGGCTGGGACGCCCGGGCGCGGGGGTGCTGGCCAGGCCCCGGTTCCCACGGACACCCTCCCCCCATCAACCCGTCTACGGGGGAGAGGAGGCTGGCCTCACGGGGCCTGTCGGGAGGGATGAAGATTGTCCGAACAACGCCAAGGAAACAGAAGGGCAGGTGTGTGTCCGAGCACCAGTCTGAAAGTGTGCGAGCCACTCACACTCACAGCGTAAC
>NW_027825429.1:0-273 GCF_054177405.1 Leptonychotes weddellii | reverse complement strand
TTGGAATTAATGTTGATATATTTGTATATGTATATATTCTATAAAAATGAAAAAATATATATAATTTGAACTGCATTTGAAATGGACAGAATTGTCTTATGGAGGTATTTATCATAGCAAGCTTATTTTCATGTAAGATGTGTTCCTTTCACAATCTTTTCAAGACCAAAATTGCCATAGAAGCACAGTACTTTACCAAGTATAAGAATGTTATCCAGATTTCTTCTTATCACAATATCTTAAATACTTATTTCTATAAAGAGGATTTTAGAA
>NW_027825428.1:0-273 GCF_054177405.1 Leptonychotes weddellii | reverse complement strand
GTATAGGGATTTGGGGAGGTAAGATGAAGGAGAGGTAAAAAGAATGTAGGAGTCATGGATGTTACATAAAACAAATTAAGAAAGACATATATTATAAAAGCTTTATAAGGCAGTACTATTATTAAAAATAATAACAGTGAAATGCAAGAAGAAGAGTAATAGGAAGTGGGGTCAGTGTATTTGAAATAGAGGTAGCAGCATATGTTCTAATTATGGAAGGAATCACTTTTTGATCCTAAAAAATAAAACTCATAAAAGTGTACCTCTTAGGGG
>NW_027825427.1:0-273 GCF_054177405.1 Leptonychotes weddellii | reverse complement strand
AATGAAGTAATTTAAAAATCACATATAATGTTTTTTAAATGAGTTATAACAAAAATTGAAGAGAGAACTTTTATTTTTTTTTATTTTTTGTATTTTTTGAAGAGAGAATTTTTAAAGTTTTATGCATATGTTTCTGTCCTTAATTAAGCTTTGTGTTACTGTATTTATATTTATGTCACATAACATCAATTTAATTTTTGATAAGAAGCACAAACATTCATTTTAATGGCTTCAAAGAGGACTGTGAATGCTATTTTACTGAAAATAACAGTT
>NW_027825426.1:0-273 GCF_054177405.1 Leptonychotes weddellii | reverse complement strand
GTGACGGTGTGACCGTGCTGGGCACGGTCAGCCTCTGTTCTGTGTCGTTTTCCTCCTATCTCTGTGGCTGCGTGTGTAGGAGGCCCGGCGGCAGGCCAGCCCGGTGAGCCCCGTGCGCTGGAGCGAGGCCTGAGCCGGCCGGTGGGGCTCTTGGGCCTTGCAGATGCTGCTTCACGTCCCCAGCGTCAGGTTTCCGCTCGTGTCAGCAGTCCAGCACTTGGCGAGCCTGCTGGTGACATTCCTGTCACCGCCGTCCAGGTGAAGACCATGGCG
>NW_027825425.1:0-273 GCF_054177405.1 Leptonychotes weddellii | reverse complement strand
GCTATGAATACCTATATGCATAAAAATGATTATTATCACAATATTGTTTATAATAGTGAGAAAATGAAAACAGGCAAAATGTACAATGATAGAGAATTACACAAATTATCATGAGTATAACTATACAAGGTAATGCTGTATTGCCATTAAAAATGATGATGTATATTCTGGATGTATATTCTGGATGTGAGGTTGGGTACACAAATCTTACCATTTGCCCCTCTTTCCTGAGGAAAAGAGGGCCAATGGAAAATCGGTATGCAAAGGAAAATT
>NW_027825424.1:0-273 GCF_054177405.1 Leptonychotes weddellii | reverse complement strand
CCTCTGACCCTCCCCCCTCTCATGTGCTCTCTCTCTCTCATTCTCTCTGTCTCAAATAAATAAATAAAATCTTAAAAAAAAAAGGGGGGCCCACCTCTTCTTACAGGGAGTCCAAGAGAAAGTAGATATTTGGGGTGCCTGGGTGGCTCAGTCTGTTGGGCGGCTGACTCCAGCTCAGGTCATGATCTCAGGACCCAGGGATCAAGCCCCATATGGGGCTCCCTGCTGAGCAGGGACCCTGTTTCTCCCTCTCCTTCCAGCTCATGCTCTCTC
>NW_027825423.1:0-273 GCF_054177405.1 Leptonychotes weddellii | reverse complement strand
TGAATTTAGGACAAGACAACATCCCAGTCTTTTTTCCTCCTTTTCACCTCCACATGATAGGCATTCTGCAGCCAATGTTTTAGATGGTAACATATGTCCAAATAAGTAGACAATCAGCCAATTTTGAAGTCAGCCATTTGAGGCAAAACAACATATGAAACACTTCAGTGCTAGTTATGAAAGTAATATATGCTATACTCAGTAATGACTAGCTTATGGAAAGTGTTATCTTTAATATTTCCAATAGTTTTTCTAGAGTTTTATGCGTTTTTT
>NW_027825422.1:0-2495 GCF_054177405.1 Leptonychotes weddellii | reverse complement strand
TGAAAGGACTACTGTCTCTTCTGCATGGCCCTGAGAATCCAAATGAAGTTGGACGTGTGCATATCTATTGCGGTTAGTGAATAGTCACTGCCACCATCCCTGCAGAATACAGTTCACTAAAACTCACTTCCTTATATTCTATCCATCCTACAGAAGAAGAGGAGTTCCAGGATGTCCATTGGTTAGACATTGGTAGTGGAATTAAAGTCTTGTCCTTTCCCAGATAGATTCATGCTAGTGTGAGCAGAAAGGGAAGTTAAAGAGGCTGAAGAAACTAAAAGCGTTCTGAGTACCACATCTCTATCATTTAGTGTCTGAGACCCAAGAGGGACCTACTTAACAGCATTTGTGGATTAATGACTTTATTCATGAGTAATCAGAACAAGAGAAAGCTGATTGCAGTGCTTCTCAAATTTTAGCAGGCAACAAGAAGATTCTGCTCCCAGAGTTTCTGATTCAGCAGGTGTATGTGAGTTAGGACCTGAGAATTTGTATTTTTAATACGTTCAGGTGAAACTGATGTTTGTTCCTTCATGTTTTGGTCCCAAAGCATGGGACTATGCTTTGAGGACTGCTGGTCTAGTGTCTAGCTACTCAAAGGAAGAGCAAGAGTGGTATCTTCTGGGAGCTTGTTAAAAAGGCAGAATGTTGAACCTAGTTTGACAGAATCAGAATTAGCATTTAAGAGTCCTCTGAGGATTGGTAAGATGTGAAAGTTTGGGATGCAGGGTTTTAGTACATAGGTTCACAAATATGAGTTAGGTAAAGCATAAACCCAGCATGGGTTTGTGACACTCCTGCTTCAAATGCTTTTTTCCCCCATGCTATGATTGAAACAAAAATAGTAATACAAAATTTAGAAATGACTGCAAAGCATTTGAGACCCCTGAGCACTGCCAATGGGTAGCACTAACAAACTTCCTCAGACTTGATATCTACATTTGGTTTGAAAAAAGAACAAAACAAAACATTGGGAAAGATGAGCATATAATTTCTGACTTCAACAAATCATTTTCATGTTAGATAAAAACTGAAGAAGTTTTAATCTGTTCTGCACTCCATTGGGTGAGAGACAATATGAATAAACTGTTTCATTCCCCCAACAGCAACAGCTCAGAGTCAGCAGTCAGCTAATCGCCTGCATGAAATTATCACTGTGGCCAGCTTGTGCTCTGTGGCTCTGGTGGGTAATGTAGGGGAGGAAGTGGGGGAACAGATGGTGAGATGGGTTTGTCAGGCTCTGTCTCCTTCCCCATTGCAACGCTAGCCTTGGAACAACAACAGGAAGAACAATTACTCCTTTACCTAACTTGTATGACAGCAATACTCTTCTATTTTCATACTCTTTTTCTCTTTCTTTCCCATTTTGTTATTATTATTTTTTGAAGTATCAGACCTTTTAGGAGAGACATTTACATTCGATTTGATGTTTATAACCTGAGGAACAAACACATTTTATTTCTAACTTTTCTTTTTTAAGTTTCCCTTTTTGTGTGTTTAGAAGAGGACAAAATATTGGTATTCTGGAGATGTGAGATTTCTGAAGAATCTGAAAGTCCTCCCTCTTCTGATTCTCCAATCCTGGAGTTTCCTTGAAAGCAAGGTGAACCTGGAGTGTTAGATTTATTCTCTCATGTTTCAGCCTGATTTTTTTTTTTTACCCATGTGCCTTTTTCTTTTCCCCTCCCCTTCAGAATGTTTCCTGCCTTCTCTACCATGCCTATCCCTTGGCAGCTCATGGTTGGTAGGAGCACAAGCCAGTGGTCAGATGCCACGTCCTGCCTCATATTGTGCCCATCATTGCTGAAAGTGGAGTGAAACTCCAGAGCTGAAAAGCAGAGTCACAGTGAGAGAATGGGGAATTATCTCCTGAGAGAATTCAGGTGAGTCTGAAGCTGTTTGGAAGAACAGGGAGTGGGAGACTGGGTGTATGCATTTGGAACAGTGAGACTGTGGTGCTTTAAGAGATTTGAACCTGAAGACAGCATTCTTTTAGAACACACAGTGACCCCTCACCACCTCAGTTTACTCACTCTTTTGCCTTACTTTGGAACCATGGTAGGTTGCCAGATTTAGAAAATAAAAATACAGGTTGCCAAGTCAGATTTGAATTTCAGATAAACAAACTTTTTTTTTTTTTTTTTTAGTGTAAGTATGCCTTAATCAATATTTGGAGCATTATTGCATGGGCCATACTTACACTAAACAAATTGTTGTTTATCTGAAATTCAAATTTAACTGTCATTTTACATTTTATCCAGAAACCCTAGTCTGTAGTCACTCGAATCTTTCTATACCTTTCTATCCTCATCTGGGTATACGGTTTATCTTCTTATTCATCAACTTCATGACCCCATGATCCTTCATGAGAATAAACAGTCAGGTTCTTGAAAATTATGGATGCAAAATAATGTACTCAAATGCTTTTGATTTAAGTAGTGCCTTCTCTTGGTGATATTTAGCCTTCCTCATCTATGAATGCTTTTTTTTTTTTT
>NW_027825421.1:0-273 GCF_054177405.1 Leptonychotes weddellii | reverse complement strand
GTCAGGAATCTTTATCCGAAAACTCCGGCCATTAGAAACATGAAACTACTCACATTTTTTTTCCAACAATGTGGCCATGTTGCAAAGAGTCCGTGTTTGCCTCGTCAAGAAGGTACGTGCTGGATCTTTCCCTACTTATGCCCTGAACAAGGTGGTATTGAGCCACGGTCTGCGGAGCTGGCTCTCCCCGGGCACACCTTGGGCTCCCTGGCTCGTTGCCTGCAGACCCGTCAGAGACCAAGCCCTCCGCATGAGGGGAGGCTTTGCTGCTTT
>NW_027825420.1:0-273 GCF_054177405.1 Leptonychotes weddellii | reverse complement strand
TGAATCATGGAACACTATATCAAAAACTAATGATGTAATGTATGGTGATTAACATAACATAATAAAAAAAAAAGAAAGAAACTTAAAAAAGATCCCTGCAGCAAATCTATGGTAAGTTTTCACATCCAGAAAGAAGGCCCCAAGATAGTACATGCTTTTGATATGGAGGATTTGGGCGATAAAACCATACACTGCCATTACTAAAGTTCTGAAAAGTTTCTGTGATGGGGCTCACACAAAACAGAACAGAGACTGGAGACAACATGAGACCTT
>NW_027825419.1:0-273 GCF_054177405.1 Leptonychotes weddellii | reverse complement strand
TCAGAGCAAAAAAGGGATAAACTCTCACACCATGAAAAGACAAGGAGAAGACTTACAAGCATGTTATTAAGAGAAAAAAGTTAAGCCGAAAACGCTACATAGACTATGATTTCAACTATATGACATTCTGGAAAAGTTAAAACTATAGAGACAGTAAAAACATGGGTGGTTGTCAGGGATTGGGGATGGATGGAGACATCAACAGGCGGAACACAGAGGATTTTTAGGGCAATGAAACTACTCTGTACAATACTCTAATGGTAGATGCATGTC
>NW_027825418.1:0-273 GCF_054177405.1 Leptonychotes weddellii | reverse complement strand
ACATACCATTAAATTCACTCTTAAAATAAAGAGTTCAGTTGCTTTTAGTATACATATACACAAGATTGTTCAACCATCACCATTATCTAATTCTGAAACATTCTTATTATCCCGAAAAGAAACCGCATACCCATTAGGAGTCACTCCTAATTACCTTCTTCCCCCTAGCCCCTGGCAACCACTAATCTTTCTTTTTATCGATTTGCCTATTCTGGACATTTCATATAAATGAAATCAAACAATGTATGGCCTTTTGTGTCTGGCTTCTTTAAC
>NW_027825417.1:0-273 GCF_054177405.1 Leptonychotes weddellii | reverse complement strand
GGAAGAGGTAAGACACACGGGAAAAGCAGACGGAGAGAAAACAGATGCTGACTCCATAATTGGTAGTGAGTGTGAGAATAAGATACACAGTATTTACCAAGTGCATCATGGCTGCCGGGAGCTTACGTGAGTATTTGCTGTGGTCATACTCCAAAGCAGTTGTACCCTGAGAATGAAAAATATGCTTTTGGACAACCGAAAGAATGGGAGAAGATATTTGCAAATGGCATATCAGATAAAGGGCTAGTATACAAAATCTATAAAGAACTCATC
>NW_027825416.1:0-273 GCF_054177405.1 Leptonychotes weddellii | reverse complement strand
GGTGCCCGGCCCTGCAGGAGGCCCTGGTGGGGATTAGCTGCTCTGGTTCGCACAGTCGTCCAGGGAGTCGGACTCTGGACCCTAAGGGGGAGGGACATGGACTTTCCCAGAGGCACTCCAAGTGGCAGAGCCCATGTCCGCCCCGAGTCTGCTGGCCCCACGCGGTCTGGTGGATGCAACACACTGCCTGTGCGGAGGGGGTGCTCACCCTCCCTGACCCGAGTACGCCAGCCTCTGAGACGGGCACCTGGCGCTCCAGGCTTGGGAAGAGGG
>NW_027825415.1:0-273 GCF_054177405.1 Leptonychotes weddellii | reverse complement strand
ATTTGGTTCTTATTTGGAAAGAGGATTATTAAGAATTTGTAAAAGAAAAAATACCGAAGTATTTAAAATCCAAAAAGTCTTGTAGTTCTATTCCAATAGGCTTTAATGGACAAAAATAGTGACTGAAAAGAATTTTGAAATATGTGAATTTTAAATATAATTTTGAGGAATTAAAACATGGGGCTACAAAGTCAAACAGGTTCACATTCTTAAGTCATAAATTCTCCAAGACATTCGAAGTAACCACAAGAAGTAAATAGTTCATCATACAAG
>NW_027825414.1:0-273 GCF_054177405.1 Leptonychotes weddellii | reverse complement strand
ATTACTCAGTGCTCATCATGATAAGTGTGTACTCTTAATACCCCTCACCTATTTCACCTGTCCTCCTCCCCATCAGTTTCTTCTCTATAGTTAAGAGTCTGTTTTTTGGTTTATCTCTTTTTTCCTTTGTTTGTTTTGTTTTTTAAATTCCACATATGAGTGAAATCATAATGTATTTGTCTTTCTCTGACTGACTTATACCTTAGGATTATACCTTCTAGATCCATGCATGTTGTTCCAAATGGCAAGATTTCATTCTTTTTTGTGGCTGAG
>NW_027825413.1:0-273 GCF_054177405.1 Leptonychotes weddellii | reverse complement strand
GTGCCATATGAAGACCAATCAGAGCCCTGCGGGGTAGGGTAGAAGCTGAGAGACCACCTGGCATATGATTGGGGGAAGTCCTGGCCAAGGGATGGGGCACATGGACCTCACCTGGGACACGAGGAGGAAGGATCAGGGGAGCTCTGCAAACATAGGGAGGCAAGGTGTGAAGGAAGCGGGTTCTTAAGTCTGAGTGTTTGGGAATGTGCTGGGGCATGAACAGAAATAGAGAACCCAAGCCAATGGCAGGATGCAGGGCTGTACATTTGGACA
>NW_027825412.1:0-273 GCF_054177405.1 Leptonychotes weddellii | reverse complement strand
CTTTAAAAAAAAAAGGGTGTTCCTTCTTCTTTCCTTTTTTCATACTTGATGGTGTACCATAGACAGGGAAGGCGCTCCCTATCAGGACTGTATTCCCCCTCGTCGCTGCAGCATTCCATTGTATAGACAACCTAATTCGTCCAGTCACCCAAGGATGGACAAGGAGGACAGTTCCCATCTTTGCTCTGACACACAGTGCTGTCATGAACCATGTGGACACAGATCACTTCCCACACTTGGGAATACCTGTTGGCAAAAACTCCTAGAACGGGG
>NW_027825411.1:0-2496 GCF_054177405.1 Leptonychotes weddellii | reverse complement strand
TATACACCACCTAACCCTACACCTAAAGGAGCTGGAGAAAGAACAGCAAACAAAGCCTAAACCCAGCAGGAGAAGAGAAATCATAAAGATCAGAGCAGAAATCAATGAAATAGAAACCAAAAGAACAGTAGAACAGATCAACGAAACTAGGAGCTTGTTCTTTGAAAGAATTAACAAGATTGATAAACCCCTGGCCAGACTTATCAAAAAGAAAAGAGAAATGACCCAAATAAATAAAATCATGAATGAAAGAGATCAGAACCAACACCCCAGAAATACAAACAATTATAAGAACATATAATGAGCAACCATATGCCAGCAAATTAGATAACCTGGAAGAAATGGATGCGTTCCTAGAAACATATAAACCACCAAAACTGAACCAGGAAGAAATAGAAAACCTGAACAGACCTATAACCACTAAGGAAATTGAGGCAGTCATCAAAAATCTCCCAACAAACAAAAGCCCAGGGCCAGATGGCTTCCCAGGGGAATTCTACCAAACATTTCAAGAAGAATTAATACCTATTCTTCTGAAGCTGTTTCAAAGAATAGAAATGGAAGGAAAACTTCCAAACTCATTTTATGAGGCCAGAATTACCTTGATCCCAAAACCAAAGACCCCATCAAAAAGGAGATGAACACAGATGCCAAAATTCTCACCAAAATACTAGCCAATAGGATCCAGCAGTACATTAAAAGGATTATTCACCATGACCAAGTGGGATTTATTCCTGGGCTACAAGGTTGGTTCAACATCTGCAAATCAATCAATGTGATACACTACATAAATAAAAGTACAAGAACTATATGATCCTCTCAATAGATGCAGAAAAAGCATTTGACAAAGTACAGCATCCTTTCTTGATCAAAACTCTTCAGAGTATAGGCATAGAGGGTACATACCTCAATATCATAAAAGCCATCTATGAAAAACCCACAGCAAATATCATTCTCAATGGGTAAAAACTGAGAGCTTTTCCCCTAAGGTCAGGAACACAGCAGGGATATACACTATCACCATTGGTTTTCAACATAGTACTAGAAGTCTTAGCCTCAGCAATCAGACAACAAAAAGAAATAAAAGGCATCCGAATCGGCAAAGAAGTCAAACTCTCACTCTTTGCAGATGATATGATACTTTATGTGGAAAACCCAAAAGACTCCACCCCAAAACTGCTAGAACTCATACAGGAATTCAGTAAAGTGGCAAGGTATAAAATCAGTGCACAGAAATCAGTGGCATTTCTATACACCAACAACAAGACAAAATAAAGGGAAATTAAGGAGTTGATCCCATTTTCAATTGCACCCAAAACCATAAGATACCTAGGAATAAATCTAACCAAAGAGGTAAAGGATCTGTACTCACAAAACTATAGAATATTCATGAAAGAAATTGAGGAAGACACAAAGAAATGGAGAAACATTCCATGCTCATGGATCGGAAGCACAAATATTGTGAAAATGTCTATGCTACCTAGAGCAATTGACACATTTAATGCAATCCCTATCAAAATACTATCAACTTTTTTCAAAGAAATGGAACAAATAATCCTAAAATTTGTATGGAACCAGAAAAGACCTCAAATAGCCAGAGGAGTGTTGAAAAAGAAAAGCAAAGCTGGTGGCATCACAATTCGGACTTCAAGCTCTATTACAAAGCTTGAAGTCAAGCTTCCCTGTCATCATCAAGACAGTATGGTACTGGCACAAAAACAGACACATAGATCAATGGAACAGAATAGAGAGCCCAGAAATGGACCCTTAATTCTATGGTTAACTAATCTTTGACAAGGCAAGAAAGAATGTCCAATTGAAAAAAGACAGTCTCTTCAACAATTGGTATTGGGAAAATTGGACAGCCTCATGCAGAAGAATGAAACTGGACCATTTCCATACATCACACACAAAAATAAACTCAAAATGGATAAAAGACCTCAATGTGAGACAGGAATCCATCAAAATCCTAGATAAGAACACAGGCAGCAACCTCTTTGACCTCAGGCACAGCAACTTCTTCCTAGAAACATCACCAAAGACAAGGGAAGCAAGGGCAAAAAATGAACTATTGAGACTTCATCAAGATAAAAAGCTTTTGCACAGCAAAGGAAACAGTCAACAGAACCAAAAGACAACCGACCGAATGGGAGAAGATATTTGCAAATGACATATCAGATAAAGGGCTAGTATCCAAAATCTATAAAGAACTCATCAAACTCAACACCCAAAGAACAAATAATCCAATCAAGAAATGGACAGAAGACATGAACAGACATTTTTCCAAAGAAGATGTCCAGATGGCCAAGAGACACATGAAAAAAGTGCTCAACATCACTCGGCATCAGGGAAATCCAAATCAAAACCTCAATGAGATACCACCTCACACCAGTCAGAATGGCTAAAATTAACAAGTCAGGAAACGACAGATGTTGGCAGGGATGTGGAGAAAGGGGAAGCCTCCTACACTGTTGGTGGGAATGCAAGCTGGTGCAG
>NW_027825410.1:0-273 GCF_054177405.1 Leptonychotes weddellii | reverse complement strand
CCAGAAATCAAGTTGGTATTATTGTCTTTAGGTAAGACAATGTTGTTGCTTCTGCAAACACAGCTTCTCCTTGGTCAAACTCACAGTGGATTCCAACTAGAATTGACGGGAGACGGTAGAATGTACCCCTTCCAGTTAGAGGATATGGGTTCAAGGGCTCACTTTGGCAAATCCCAAAGGAGTGACAGTAACCTGCTTCGTCTCACCCACTGGTGTGTTATGAAGCGAAAGTATGATAAGAGTATTAACAGGTAATGTGTATGAAAATGTTAA
>NW_027825409.1:0-273 GCF_054177405.1 Leptonychotes weddellii | reverse complement strand
ACAAACAATGAATCATGGAACACTTCATATAAAACTAATGATGTAATGTATGGGGATTAACATAAGAATAAAATAAAAATAAAATAAACCACAACCACAACCACAACCACCAAAAACCTTATAGTAAAGCCGAGTATTGAGGAAGAGCAACATAAGATGAAATGAAACCCTAGTCAGGACCACATAGGCAAGACTTCTATGCCATGTTCAAGGCGGTATATTAATGCTTAAGAGCAGTGAAAAACAATGGAAACTTTTGAATAAGATTCTAAC
>NW_027825408.1:0-273 GCF_054177405.1 Leptonychotes weddellii | reverse complement strand
ACCAAGGGGCTGTTTTCCGAGGGGAACAGCGGGGGTCGGGGACTGTCCCCCAGTCACCCACCGACCCACCCGGTTCTCTCTCTCTCTCTCTCTCCTCGCAGATCGTGCACTGCTGCAGGGCGCCCCGGACGCGGTGGAGCTGCGTCAGCTGACGCCCTGGGCCGGCAGGCCCCCGCGTCCGCGCCGTCGGGCGGGGCTCCGGCGGAGGCGCGCGCGCGCGCGCGATCGGGGACGCGGCCGTGCGGGCTGCGCGAAGTGGAAGTGCGCGTGAGC
>NW_027825407.1:0-273 GCF_054177405.1 Leptonychotes weddellii | reverse complement strand
CTATCCAGCTGAATTCCTGAGAGGAGACGAAATCCAGGTCTCCTACTCCTCCGCCATCTTGCTCCGCCCCCCCCTTCCTTCTACTTCTTATTTGCAGTTCAGAATAAGCCTGTTGCTGTAACTGAATCTGGAATTTTGAAAAACACTTTATATTGAGAGTTTCTCTTTCAGAGATTAGCTGGTTTCTTATGGACCATGCAGCATTCCAAGAGACTAGAGCTAGAAGTGATCACTGAGAGAGTATTTAGCCTTCCACTCATTTTAAACATAAGA
>NW_027825406.1:0-273 GCF_054177405.1 Leptonychotes weddellii | reverse complement strand
TAATAGGTTTGTCAATTTTCATATAAAGTCCTAGAGGAAATTTTTACTAGATATCATTGAATTGACAAGTCAATTTGGAGGGAATTCACAACTTTATTTTATTGAGTTTCCCTGTTTATACACATGGTACATCTCTTCACTAATTTAGATATTTATGTTTTTCAGTGTATTAATTGGAGGGTTGGACAAGATTTTGCCTGTGTCTTATTCAAATATAGGATATATTTGGTCCTCAGTTCACTTGAGATGATGACTAAGTGCAATATTCTTGAG
>NW_027825405.1:0-273 GCF_054177405.1 Leptonychotes weddellii | reverse complement strand
ATTTTATTATTTTTAAAGATTTTGTTTATTTGAGGGGAGGGGGAGAGAGAGCGCAAGCAGGGGGGAGGGGCAGTGGGAGAAGCAGACTCCCCACTGAGCGGGGAGCCTGATGCCAGGCTCCATCCCAGGACTCCGGGATCATGACCTGAGCTGAAGGCAGATGCTTAACCGACTAAGCCGCCCAGGCGTCCTCTCATAAGGACCTTTAAAGCCAAAAAACAGCCCCATGAACCCCCAGAGAACAGTGAGCCCTGGGGCAGGGAATTGCTCACT
>NW_027825404.1:0-273 GCF_054177405.1 Leptonychotes weddellii | reverse complement strand
GCACGCAGGGTGGATCTCCACGAGCCCCGGGAGCCAGCCGGTTCCACTAGAAACCCATCCAAAGTGGTTCCTCACGGCCTCTGGGTAACAGCCGTCGGCTGCCTCCACGTCCCCGGGTAGGTAACCTCTACAACTGGTGTTCGGCTAGAGGAGCACCTCCAACCGACTCCCCGCCGGGTGACAAGGGCATTCAAATCCCTAAAACAGTGACCTTTAATCGACCCTCCTGGGAACGTTTCAGAGGATTCTGGTACCGATATGATATGATTGTTT
>NW_027825403.1:0-273 GCF_054177405.1 Leptonychotes weddellii | reverse complement strand
TGGTGAGATAAACACAGAAATGAGGGAATCAGAGGATGTTCTGATATTGCCAAACCATGATACATGTTTACAGGTCTATAAATTTGTTTACTAACTTAAAAATTCCATTCACTTATTTGAAACTTTTGTATATAAATAGAAATGGTTTTAACAAAAACAGCCACAGAGAGTCAATATATAAGGAAATATATTTATAAAACACAAATATATTTTTTTTCCTGGAGAAAGAAATCTCAAACTTAGAGCAGCACAAAACCAGAACTATTCCAAATA
>NW_027825402.1:0-273 GCF_054177405.1 Leptonychotes weddellii | reverse complement strand
GAATGAAGAGTGTCAGGCTCAAAGAGCCATCTAGTCTACCTTCCCGGGAGATCTAATCAGTTCCTCATTCTGGTGACCATTTTCACGTTGTCCCTTGCTGCCACAAACCAAGCGGGTATACCTTTTCGAGAACTGATTTATCACTAAAAGATTCAAATTGGGAAGCTGAAAGAAAACATTTGGTACCAACATATTTTTTAAAAAAAATTTGCCCATGAAAAAGGAACCAGATGTCAGTTTCTGATGGGGGAACGGACTCTTGGAGGTACCATA
>NW_027825401.1:0-273 GCF_054177405.1 Leptonychotes weddellii | reverse complement strand
CAAAGTATTCTTTGGAATTAACTGAGGATAGTTACTATTTCACTGTATCCAACTATTAGATTGCTAACTGTATCTTTTTGTGTATGTAATTGTTGTAGGGCATACAAGGTGCACATTTAACTTCTCACAAATACTATTACTTAAGTCACCTTCCTTTTTTTAAATTTTTTACGTTTTATTTATTTATTATTTTTTTTTTTAAATTTTATTTTATTATGTTATGTTAGTCACCATACAGTACATCATTAGTTTTTGATGTAGTGATACATGATT
>NW_027825400.1:0-2496 GCF_054177405.1 Leptonychotes weddellii | reverse complement strand
AGGGAAATATTTAGCCTGCTTGACTGGAAAAAAAGTGTTCCTGGCTTTGAGATATCATGTAGTGTAAAGCCTATCAAAAAATGAAAATGTAACAAAACCAAACAGGAGTTCATCCACCCAAAGCACAGCAAGCCATAGCAACCGACACCGAGCTCTTGCAGCGGAGAATGATAGGCTATTCATTGGTGTGGCACCACCCAAGAAAATGGGGAGCTAATGCTCAAAAGTCCTGAACTCCCTGATGGCTTGCAAGGGAGGGTTATTAAAGGCAAAATTTGAGGCAGGGGTCTCCTGAGAAGGTGGACACCATTGATTGGAGACCCATGAGGTCATGCTAGCAGGTGTCCTCGTGCCACTTTGCCTGGTCTCCCAGAGGTCTTTTCCATCCCAAGAGACTTGGGATCTAAAAGTTATCTTTATTCTTTATGTTAGTGATTTCATTAGGTGCATTGGGTGATTATATCTTTAGGGTAGTGTGAATTAACTACTTGTAAGCTAGTGGGGTTGCATTCTGACTTGTTCCTTGGCCAGTGCGGCCATGCCTGGGGGCTCTATGACCTCTCATGTTCATTCTTTCATCTGAAGTGACAAGATGGCAGCTGGCTTCAAAAATGCTTTACATAGTTTTATATCCAAAATAGACAAAGGCTCTGTTACCCTGCATTTGAACGGTGGGAAAGCTTACATGCTTCACACAGTCTTTGCATGCAGTTGGGAGGGTGATGCCATTATTAATGGTTTTTTTGTGGGAAGCTTAATGAAAAATGGCAAGTCAGAGGATCCTTCTTATTTAAATAAGCAGATTCAACCTTACAAAATGGTCCCCCCAGTTTTATAAGTGTAAGCTACAGAATTATCAAAAATGTTGGTTACTGTTCAATAGTCATATGCTAAAGCTGGATCTTATAAAATAATACTTCCTTAAAATAGAGGAAGTGTAGAAATACAAATGTGAAGTTGCTTCAAGACCCCCTACTTTGCCAAATAAATCCTATGATCAAAAGTGTAGGTTCTGTAGGTTGAAAGCACAGAACTCAAAAATGTTTCAAAAGTTCTTGGGAAATGTCAACGTTCTAGAATTTAATATTTGATGAATGTTCTATGTTTAACCTATTTCTCCTGTTGTCTATTTGTGTGTCTTTGCATTCATCCTAATTTCACTGCCAACTGACCCAGAAACAACTTGCAATGTATATATCTACATCATTGCTTGTTTGACCCTGCTTATTATTACAGATACATTCCATTTGTCCACATTTGGTATCCATGAGTAGCATGGTATTCTTGCATTTACTAAGCTCTCAGGTAGCTAGGTATTTTTCTCACAAAGGAATCATATGTGTGGCTTGTCCCCTGTTGGACAATCTGACAATTTGAGGAGATTTTTAAACTAAAGGAAAATGGACGTTTTCCTGGAAGTTCCCACCTTCCATTATTTAAAATGCACAAGCAACCAACATTATATCTGCAGATAGGAAGATAAGGAAGCTAGTGAGAGGGGGACTTGGGAATACTTAAAGCCTTTAACAGCTCTGTTATGAGCCCACAAGATGTTAAAATCAGACCCAGGCAAAAAGTTCCATCTTCTCTCTTCTCTGAGCATTGGTTTAATGTGAGTGGTAATGGAGCAAGGCTTCCTTACTCAAGATCAAATCAAAAGCAAGAAGTAATGCTGGCAAGGGGCCTGGAGAAGCATTTGGATTTGTTGTTGCTTCTCCTCTGCCTTTTCTCAAAGGAGATATATTGAAACCCTTGAATATTCCTTGCCCCTTTAGTGCTTGATGTAATACAGGCTTCATAAAAGAACCAAACCAAGGTATAATAGACACCCATTATAACACAGCTCTCTGTTAAATGGATACAAACAGAAATGGATCAAATTGTGTTCTCAAAAGCATAAGGTGGTATCATAAATACTGTATATGAAATCAGCCTGCCCCAGGGATTAGCAGTGGAAGAGAATGGGTTTCACTTCATCTTTTTTTTAATTTTTTAAATTTTATTATGTTAATCACCATACATTACATCATTAGTTTTTGATGTAGTGTTCCATGATTCATTGTGTATAACACCCAGTGCTCCATGCAGAACGTGCCCTCTTTAATACCCATCACCAGGCTAACCCATCCCCCACCCCCCTACAATCTAGAACTCTCAGTTTGTTTTTCAGAGTCCATAGTCTCTCATGGTTCGTCTCCCCCTCCGATTCCCCGCCCTTCATTCTTCCCCTCCTATCTTTTTTTTTTAACATATAATGTATTATTTGTTTCAGAGGTACAGGTGTGTGATTCAACAGTCTTACACAATTCACAGCACTCACCCTAGCACATACCCTCCCTGATGTCTATAACCCAGCCACCCTATCCCTCCCACCCCCCACCACTCCAGCAACCCTCTTTGTTTCCTGAGATTAAGAATTCCTCATATCAGTGAGATCATATGATACATGTCTTTCTCTGCTTGACTTACTTCGCTCAGCATAATACCCTCCAGTTC
>NW_027825399.1:0-273 GCF_054177405.1 Leptonychotes weddellii | reverse complement strand
ATCATGACCTGAGCCGAAGGCAGCCGCCCAACCAACTGAGCCACCCAGGCGCCCCAATAAATAAATAAATTTTAAAAAAATCTTTTAAAAATGTTAAAGAATAGGGACAGGGAGTCACTACCAAAGCCTCTCGAGGTGCCACTAGCATTTGCACAGCCCAGACTGTGTGGGTTTGCTTCTGCTCCTTTCCACTCAACAACCATTTATTGACACCGCTTATATCTCAGGCACTTTTAACAGGTGGTGATCACGCACCGGAGAACAAGCCCAGTC
>NW_027825398.1:0-273 GCF_054177405.1 Leptonychotes weddellii | reverse complement strand
TCCCTCCCGTGTCCAAGCGTGCCCTTAGATGGGGTCCGTATTTCTGTGTCAGCCAAACATGCAGTAAGTTCCCATGATCGCGGTTCCCTCGAAACTTCTGGAGATCCCAGGCTCTGCTGGTGGAGTAACCTATGAATCATGGCACTTGGCCACATCCAGGGAAGATCAATGTGGTCACACCTACAGCCAGCGGCTCCCCATTGAGGAATGTTCCATGGAGCCCACGCAGGCCGCATCTGGTCTCTGGGTGCCTGGCTGGGATCACGCGGTTGG
>NW_027825397.1:0-273 GCF_054177405.1 Leptonychotes weddellii | reverse complement strand
TTATCTCAATAAAATTCAAGTGATGCATAGAGGAGAAAGGGCATTTACTTTAAAAAGAGGGGTAGACAAACCAAGAGAGACGATGGACTCTGAAAAACAAACAGGGTTCTGGAGGGGAGGGGGGTGGGAGGATGGGTTAGCCTGGTGGTGGGTATTGAGGAGGGCACATTCTGCATGGAGCACTGGGTGTTATGCACAAACAATGAATCATGGAACACTTCATCTAAAACTAATGATGTAATGTATGGGGATTAACATAAGAATAAAAAAAAA
>NW_027825396.1:0-273 GCF_054177405.1 Leptonychotes weddellii | reverse complement strand
CATGAGACTCTTGATCTCAGGGTCATGAGTTCGAGCCCCACGTTGGAGGTAGAGATTACTCAAATAAATAAACCTTTAAAAATAAATAAATAGGGCGCCTGGGTGGCTCAGTTGGTTAAGCATCTGCCTTCGGGGTGGCGCCTGGGTGGCTCAGTTGGTTAAGCGACTGCCTTTGGCTCAGGTCATGATCCTGGAGTCCTGGGATCGAGTCCCACATTGGGCTCCCTGCTCAGCTGGGGGTCTGCTTCTCCCTCTGACCCTCTTTCCTGTCGT
>NW_027825395.1:0-273 GCF_054177405.1 Leptonychotes weddellii | reverse complement strand
AGTGTTCCTTGGTTTGTGCCTTCTTTCCTCAGATTCGCCAGCCACCCTCCCACTTCTTCAGCACTTCTGGGGTGGAGCGGGGAAGGCGGCGAGGGGGCCAAGAGTCAGGGCAAGTCCGCCACACTGTCTGCCACCAGCGCCTGTCGAAAAGTCCTTCCTAGGGGCGCCTGGGTGGCTCAGTCGTTAAGCGTCTGCCTTCAGCTCAGGTCATGATCCCGGGGTCCTGGGATCGAGCCCCGCATCGGGCTCCCTGCTCGGCGGGAAGCCTGCTTC
>NW_027825394.1:0-273 GCF_054177405.1 Leptonychotes weddellii | reverse complement strand
AATAAAAGTGTAAAAAAAGGAACATTTTAAAAAGAAAAACAAGTGCAAAAAAATTGTTATGAGAAATACAATCAATGGGATAAATAACATACTAGAGGGGATAAATATTAAGAGGATCCAGCTGAGGAGAATAGCATATGGGAAGATCATATTGAGGAATTCTCAACAAAGGAAGAAGGAGAGAAAAAGGCAAAAGAAAATATAAAAATAAAGCCAGATGATATGAAAGAATATAATTGGGTGCCTAGGTGGCTCTGTTGGTGGAGCATGCAA
>NW_027825393.1:0-273 GCF_054177405.1 Leptonychotes weddellii | reverse complement strand
CAGTTCCATCCATGTCATTGCAAATGGCAAGATCTCGTTCCTTTTGATGGCTGCATAATATTCCATTGTGTATGTGTGTGTGTGTGTGTATATATATATATATATATATATCACGTCTTCTTTATCCATTCATCTGTCGATGGACATCTTGGCTTGGAAAGAGACATTTCCTTGGATAACTGAACGCATTATTGATGCCCAGTTAAAACACCATCATGGAAAATATCATATTTCTGTAGAAGTTCCAAGGGGTTCTTATTTCATCAAAGTCTA
>NW_027825392.1:0-273 GCF_054177405.1 Leptonychotes weddellii | reverse complement strand
AGTTATTGTCTAGCATCCTTTTATTTCACCCTGAAGGATTCCCATTAGCATGTTTGCAAGGGAGGACTACTAGCAATGATCTCCCTCAACTCCTGTTTCTCTGGGAATATTTTTTCTTCAAGTCTTTAAATTTTTTTTTATTTTATTATATTATGTTAATCACCATACATTACATCATTAGTTTTTGACGTAGAGTTCCGTGATTCATTGTTTGTGTATAACACCCAGGGCTCCATTCAGTACGTGCCCTCTTTAATACCCATCACCAGGCTA
>NW_027825391.1:0-273 GCF_054177405.1 Leptonychotes weddellii | reverse complement strand
GGTCTGCTTCTCCCTCTCCCACTCCCCCTGCTTGTGTTCCCTCTCTCGCTGTGTCTCTCTCTGTCAAATAGATAGATAAAATCTTTAAAAAAAAGAATGCGAGCACGGGAGGATGGGAGAGAGGGACAGAGCACCAGCTAAAGGGAGGGGTCCCGGAGCCGGGCCGCTGGCCTCGGTGGGCTGCCAAGCAGCGTCCTGGGAAGGAGAGCGGAGCCCCCCAGGGTGACATGCCCGGAGGTGCAGGGGTCCCGGGAGAGACCCTCACACATCCTG
>NW_027825390.1:0-273 GCF_054177405.1 Leptonychotes weddellii | reverse complement strand
AAACAAACAGGGTTCTGGAGGGGAGGGGGGTGGGAGGATGGGTTAGCCTGGTGGTGGGTATTGAGGAGGGCACGTTCTGCATGGAGCACTGGGTGTTATGCACAAACAATGAATCATGGAACACTTCATCTAAAACTAATGATGTAATGTATGGGGATTAACATAAGAATAAAAAAAATAAATTAAAAAAAAAAAAAAAGAAAAGAAACCTCAAAGTAGAGATGGGGGCTAACCATGATGGGGTTGCATTCATATGCCATGTCATTCAGTATT
>NW_027825389.1:0-2496 GCF_054177405.1 Leptonychotes weddellii | reverse complement strand
CTTCAACAGATGAATGAATAAAGAAGATGTGGTCCATATACACAATGGAATATTACTCAGCCATCAGAAAGGATGAATACCCACCATTTGCATCAACATGGATGGAACTGGAGGGGATTATGCTAAGTGAAGTAAGTCAAGCAGAGCATGTGACTCTTGATCTTGGGGTTGTAAGTTCAAGCCCCACATTGAGTGTCAAGATCACTTAAAAATAAAATAAAATGAAATCCTTAAAAAAAATCTTCCTGAAATTACATATACTCAAGAATTTAGAAATAAAACTGACATGGAAAGATTGCAAACCTCAAAAGTCCCTTTATATGAAATGAGACAGATGCAGAGTTGTATGAAAACATATGAAAGAATAATTAGTAGTCTGGAAACATATGAAATAATAAAACTTACTGGTAAAGGTAAGTATACAGTGAAATTCAGACTATGTTAATAATGTAATGATAGTGCATAAATCACTTTCAACTCTAGTATAAAAGTTGAAAAAAAGTATTAAAAAATAACCATAACTACAATAATTTTTTAATGGATACACAATATAAAAAGGTGTAAATTGTGACATCAATAACATAAAGTGTGTGGGGGGGGAATAAAGTATAGAATTTTAATATGTATGTGAAGTTTTGTTATCAGCTTAAATTAATATTATTTTATTTAAGCCTCATGGTAAACAAAAAGAATCTGTAATAGAGACACAAAATAAAGAAAGGAATCAGAGCATAGTATAACAAAAAAATCATCAAATTACAAAAGAAGACAGTAAGAGGTGAAGAAAGGAACAAAGGAATTACAAAACAGCTAGACAACAATTAAAAAAATGGCAATGTCTTCACCTATTAGTAATTACATTAAATGTAAACAGATTAAATTTCCCCAAACAAAAGACATAATGTGCATGAATAGATTAAAAAAAGAAGACCCATCCATACACTTCCTACACTCAGTTAGCTTTAAGGACACATACAGACTGAAAGTGAAGGGTTGGATGAAGATATTCCATGCAAATAGTAACCAAAGAGAACTGGAGTGGCTATTCTTAGACAAAATAGACTTTAAGTAAAACACTGTAACGGGAGACAAAGAAGGATATTATATAATGATAAAGGGATCAAATAATCAAGATGATATAACAATTATAGATATGTATGTACCCAGTATTTGAGCACCTAAATATATAAAGCAAATATTAAAATATATGAAGGGGAGAAACAGCAACAATATAATAATAGTAGGGGTCTTTAATACCTTACCTACAACAAACGATAGACTGTCCAGACAGAAAAACAAAAAGGAAACACTGGAGTTGAACAACACTATTGACAAAATGAACCTAACGGTCATAAACAGAATATTGCATTCAACCTTAGCAGAATACTCAGTCTTCTTAAAGGCATATGTAATATTATCCAGGGGAGGTCATATATGAGATCACAGAATAAGTCTTAACAATTTAAGAAGACAAATCATATCAAGAATCGTTTCTAACTACAGTGGTATGAAATTGGAAAATTCACAAATATGTGGAAATTATAGAACACACTTGTAAACATTCAGTGAGTCAAAGAAATCAAAAGGGAAATACAAAAATTTCGAACCATAAAATGGAAACACAACATACCAAAGAGGGAGGCATGTTCCCATATTAAGAAAGAAGAGAGATCTTAAATAAACAACCTAACTTTACACCTTAAGGAACTAAAAAAAAAACAAAAAAAAGAACAAACTAGCCTGAAGGTAAAAAGAAGGAAATAAAGATTACAGTGGAAATAAATGAAGTAAAGACTGGAAAGAAAATGGAAAAATATCAATGAAACTAAGAGCTGTTTTTTTTTCTTTTGAAAAGATCAACAAAATTGACAATATTTTATCCAGACTAAGGAGAAAAAAAAAAAGACAGGACTCAAAGAGATAAAATTATAAATAAAGGAGGAAACATTACATCTAATGCCATAACACCATAGAAAAAGAAAGGATTATAAAAGACTACTATGGGGCACATGGGTGGCTTAGTCTGTTGAGCCTCCAACTCTTGATTTTGGTTCAGGTCATGATCTTGGGGTCCTGGGATTGAGGCCTGTGGTGGGCTCCACACTCAGCATGGAGTCTGCTTGGGGTTCTCTCTCCCTTTCCCTCTGCCCCTCCCCCTACTCATGCTCTCTCTTTCTAAAATAAATAAATTCTTTAAAATAAAAAGACTACTATGAACAATTATATACTATAAAATTGGATGACCTAGAAGAAATGAATAAATTACTAGAAATATATAACCTATCAAAGCCGAGTCATAAATAGAAAGTCTGAGCAACCCAATAACCTATGAGGAGATTTAATCAGTAATAAAAAACATACCAATGTATATAAAAGACCAGGACCAGATGGCTTCACTGGTGAATTCTACTAAATATTTAAGTAAAAATTAATGTCAATCCTTCGCAAACTCATCCAAAAAATTGAAGAGGAGGGAACATTTCCAAACTAATTTTA
>NW_027825388.1:0-273 GCF_054177405.1 Leptonychotes weddellii | reverse complement strand
AAACTGTAAATAAAAACTGACACACCGCTATGATTTCATGCTGCAACTTGAGCAGAAAGCAGACGTCTTTGCATGGTCTAACAGGACTCTCATGGGCTTGCCTCTGTCTCCCTTCCTGATCCTTCGGATGCCATCCTCCTGCCTGCCACCACCTACCTGCCAGGGCTGCCAAGTTCCTTCCTGCCTAAAGGCTTTTGTGATCTCCATTCCTTCCAATGAGATGCTCGGTCTCCAAATATCCACAGTGTCGTCTCCTTTCATGATTCATGTCTC
>NW_027825387.1:0-273 GCF_054177405.1 Leptonychotes weddellii | reverse complement strand
GTCTGCCTTCGGCTCAGGTCATGATCCCAGGGTCCTGGGATCGAGCCTCACATTGGGCTCCTGGCTCGGCCAGGAGCCTGCTTCTCCCTCTCCTGCTGCCCCTGCTTGTGTTCCCTCTCTCACTGTCTCTTTCTCTGTGTCAAATTAAAAAAATAAATAAATAAAATAAACTAAGGAATGTATCCTGTCTTTCTAGCTTTGAATTATGAATACATAATGCCTATATTATACTGAAGAATGTTCAGAGTCTAATACGTTTTCCACCTGTGGGTA
>NW_027825386.1:0-273 GCF_054177405.1 Leptonychotes weddellii | reverse complement strand
GATTTATGCTAAATATTGAACTTAGGCAGAATAAGCCCATATTCTTTTTCAAAATGTTTTGGCCATTTTTTTTCAAAGATTTTACTTATTTATTTGAGAGAGAGAGAGACTGAGCACGAGCAGGGGAATAGGTAGAGTAAGAAGGAGAAGCAGGCTTCCTGCTGAGCAGAGATCCTGATATAGCACTGGATCCCAGGACACCAGGATCATGTCCTGAGCTGCAGGCAGACACTTAACTGACTGAGCCACCCAGGCGCCCCTGTTTTGGCCATT
>NW_027825385.1:0-273 GCF_054177405.1 Leptonychotes weddellii | reverse complement strand
GGAGGGGGGTGGGGGGATGGGTTAGCCTGGTGATGGGTATTAAAGAGGGCATGTATTGAATGGAGCACTGGGTGTTATATGCAAACAATGACTCATGGAACACTACAACAAAAACTAATGATGTAATGTATGGTGATTAACATAATAGAATAAAATTAAAAAAAAGACAGAATGATGGAGTTTTTAAATATATATATATATTATTATTTTATCAATTCCATGAAGAACCAATATAATGAGACTAAAATTTTTCAGCTCCATTGTAGTAAAACT
>NW_027825384.1:0-273 GCF_054177405.1 Leptonychotes weddellii | reverse complement strand
AATACCTATTCTCCTGAAGCTGTTTAAAAAAATAAAATCAGAAGGAAAGCATCCAGACTCATTTTATGAGGCCAGCATTACCTTGATGCCCAATCCAGGCAAAGACATCATCAAAAACGAGAATTTCAGACTGATATCCCTGATGAATATGGATTCCAAAATCCTCAACAAAATCCTAGCTAATAGGATCCAACAATACATTAAAAGGATCATCCACCACGACCAAGTGGGATTTATCGCCGGGATGCAAGGGTGGTTCAACATTCGCAAATC
>NW_027825383.1:0-273 GCF_054177405.1 Leptonychotes weddellii | reverse complement strand
GGCCCCTTCTAACCTCTTCAGAGCCAGAGAACAGCATCTTCCAGTCTCTTGCCTCCCACTTCCACCCTGCTCCCGTAGTCACATGTCCTCACTCACCTTCTTGCCGCCCTGAGAAGGATTCTGGTGATCATACCGGGCCTGCCCAGATAATCCAGGATAATCTTCCTGTCTCAAAACCCTTCACTTAATCACGCCTGCATAGTCCCTTTTATTAGGTAAGACAACATACTCACACAAGTTCCTAAGATTAGTATGTGGACACCTTTGGGGGTC
>NW_027825382.1:0-273 GCF_054177405.1 Leptonychotes weddellii | reverse complement strand
GTGGGAAGGGAACGCTCTGCCTTGTAGGGGAGGTTCCCCGCCCAGCATCTTCTGTGACAGTGGGGATTCCTGATGATGGGGTTCAGTGCTAGAAAGCCACTTGGCTGCAGGCATGAGCCATGGCCCCCAAGATCCATTTTATCAGATAAAGGTGTTATCTGGCCTATTGCTTCTTCCTTTTTCTCCTTCCTAATTCTGCGGACTCCTACTGAGCAGTCTTTGGGGCCTGCCAGGACCTGGGTGGGGCTCTGGGGACAAGAGGGTGGCTGAGGG
>NW_027825381.1:0-273 GCF_054177405.1 Leptonychotes weddellii | reverse complement strand
CCCCGCCCACTGGCTGCCCGCCCCGCGCTGGCCGCGCCTGCCCCAGACCCTATAAGGCCTGGCAGCCGACAGCAGAGCCGGCAGCGGGCTGTGCCTCCGGGGCTCCAAAGGGCCCTCACGCACTCCAGGTGAGCAATGCCAGGGTGAGGCTGGGGGTGTGGTCGGGGGCCGCCTGGCTTACGGGCGTGGGGCAGGAGGCCTGGGGGCCCCCTATTTACACACCCTCTCCGCCCCCCTTCCAGCTGCTTAGAGTTTTATTACCATGTCCGCCCA
>NW_027825380.1:0-273 GCF_054177405.1 Leptonychotes weddellii | reverse complement strand
GCACTGATACCACAGAATTGCAAAAGATTCCAAGAAAATACTGTGATGAGTGACAAAATTGAAAATGGTACATCTGTACTCACTTCCTTACTTGTGGTAGGTCTATTCAGAGTTTCTATCTCCTCCTGGTTCAGTTTTGGAAGATTGGATGTTTTCTAGGGATTGATCATTTCTTCTAGGTTGTCCTGTTTGTTGGCATTAATTTGAGACAACATGGATGGACCTAGAGGGTATTATGCTCAGTGAAATACGTTAGACTGGGAAACACAAATG
>NW_027825379.1:0-273 GCF_054177405.1 Leptonychotes weddellii | reverse complement strand
AGGGAGATTATTCAATCAGATGGCTTGGCAAGTCACTTTAATTCTTGCCTCAATGTAAAGAAACTGAAGTTGAGGATCTTAAGGGATGCATTAAGAGTGTGATTTATGAAGAGAGACCACACTTCATGCCAATTAAGAGAAAAGACTTTAGCTTTACATCAAAGATTGGCAAATGAATACCAATTTATATGTTTTAAGTTAAAATAAAAATGTTTAAGGCATGTATGAATCACTTTTTATGACCCCCTGCTTTCTGTGATTTTTTTTTTTTTT
>NW_027825378.1:0-2496 GCF_054177405.1 Leptonychotes weddellii | reverse complement strand
AAAACTTATATATGTACAAAAATAAGGGTTGATATGATGAAGGGATGGAATATGACTCTTAAGATGGAAATTATAAAAAATTTTATAAAAGGAATTGATAAGAAGTTGTTTGAGAAAGGAAAGAAGAGGATTTAAAAAAAGAAAAAAGAAAAAAAAAGGGAGAGGATGTGATCAGGCAGGGGAATAGAAAACACCATATACTAGAGATTTAGGGTATATTTTAATCTGTTAGAAGAAACTATCTCAAAATTTTAAAGAGAGAACAACTTATATATATAAGCCAAAAATACAGGTAACTACTATGAAGGGATAGAATATGACTCTAAAAATGAAAAATAAAAATGTTTTTTTTAAAAAAAAAAAGGGATTGATAAGATGTTGGTTGAAAAAGGGAAAAAGAAAAATTCAAAAAGAAAAAAAAAGAGAAAAAGACAGTTAAAAAAAAATTAACTTTGAAAGACTAAAGAATCATGGTAAAAAAGCCATGGATTCTATGTGCCGTATTCCCCTAGCGCTGGAGTTTTGCCGTCCTCATTGATCAGTAAACTTGGTCTTGGCTGGCTGTTCTCGCTGATCTTCTGGGGAGGGGCCTGTTGCCATGGTTTCCAAATGTCTCTGCCAGAGGCGGAATTGCCCCGCCCTTGCCCCCTCCCAGTTAAGTAATCTGCTCGGGTTTGCTCTCCGGGGCTTTTGTTACCTGCGAGCTTTCCGTATAGCTTTGGAGGCGGAGAGTGAAAATGGCGGCCTCTTGGATATTTGTTTTTTGCGTGTTGAGTTTGATGATTTCTTTATAGATTTTGGATACTAGCCCTTTTTCTGATAATACATTTGCAAATGCCTTCCCTCATTCTGTTAGCTGTCTTTTGGTTTTGTTGTCTGTTTACTTCGTTGTTCAAAAGCTTTTTATCTTGATGAAGTCCCAATAGTTCATTGTTGTTTTTGTTTCCCTTGCCTTTGGAGATGTGTCTAGTAAGAAGTTGATGCAGCCGAGATCAAAGAGGTTGCTGCCTGTGTTCTCCTCTAGGATTTTGATGGATTCCTATCTCACATTTAGTTCTTTCAACCATTTTGAGTTTATCTTTGTGTATGGTGTAAGATATGGTCCAGTTTCATTCTTCTGCATGTGACTGTCCAATTTTCCCAACACCTTTTGTTGAAGAGACTGTCTAAGAATTAATCTATTTCTTCTAGGTTATCCAATTTATTGGCATAGTAGTCTCTTACGATCCTTTGTATTTCTGTTGTGTCAGTTGCAATGTCTCTTTTTTTCATTTCTGATTTTATTTTAATCTTGCGTGGGTTTTTTTTCTTAATATATTTAATTTTGTTTATCTTTTCAAAGAGCGAGCTCTTATTTCATTGATATTTTCTATTGCTTTTCTGGTCTCTATCTCATTTGTTTCTGTTCTGATCTTTGCTGTTTTCTTCCTTCTGCAAACTTTGGGCTTAACTTGTTCCTTTTTTTCTAGTTTCTTGAGGTATAAAATTGGGTAGTTTACTTGTGATATTTCTTCTTCCTTAATTTTTTTGTGGCATTTATTGCTATAAACTTTCCTTTTAGAACTGCTTTTACTGCATCCCATAAGTTTTGGTATTTTGTCTTTCCATTTTCATTATTTCAATATACTTTTTGATTTTCGTTTTGTTTTCTTCTTTGACCCATTAGTTGTTCAAAAGTGTTTAATTTCCACACATTTATGAATTTTCAGGTTTTCTCCTGTTATTGATTTCTAGTTTCTTTTTTTTTTTAATTTTATTTTATTATGTTGTGTTAGTTTCTAACCATTTTGGTTGAAAAGACACTTGGTATGATTTAAATCTTCTTATATTTTTTAAGGCTTGTTTTCTGACTTAACATATGATCTGTCCTGAAGAATATTCCTTGTGCATTTGAGAAAAATGTTAGTCTGTTGCCATTGGGTGGGATGTCCTGTATATATCTGTCTGCAAAGTTTTCCTTCCTACCCTCCTTAATGTGCCTTTTCTTATTTCTGGGCTTTACTCCAGTCCTGAAATCCCTCACCTACAATCTTTGGCTCTTATGAAGGTATTTTTGTGCACATATAGTTGTTCAAATTGATGTTTCTGGGGGAGGAAATGAGTGGTAGGAATTTCTATGTCACAACTTAGCTTACAACCTTTGTGCTATTAGATTTTGTTCACTGGTATTTTGTTGAGGATTTTGTATCTCTACTCATAAAGAATATTTTTCTGTAGTTTTCTTTTCTTGTGATATCTTAGTCTGGTTTTGGTATCAGAGTATTACTGGCCTCAGAGAATAAATTAGAAAGTGTTTCTTCCTCTTCTGTTTTTGGAAGAGTTTTTGGAGTGGTGTTGATTAAATTGGTGTTAATTTTTTTTTTCTTATTTTTTTTTTATTCTTATGTTAATCCCCATACATTACATCATTAGTTCTAGATGAAGTGTTCCATGATTCATTGTTCGTGCACAACACCCAGTGCTCCATGCAGAACGTGCCCTCCTCAATACCCACCA
>NW_027825377.1:0-273 GCF_054177405.1 Leptonychotes weddellii | reverse complement strand
GACTGAGCCACCCAGGTGCCCTCTTTCTTTCTTTTTTTAGGATTTTATTTGTTTATTTGAGAGAGAGAGAATGAGAGAGAGAGAGAGAGAGCACAAGAGGGGGGAGGGTCCGAGGGAGAAGCAGACTCCCTGCTAAGCAGGGAGCCCGATGTGGGACTCGATCCCGGGACTCCAGGATCATGACCTGAGCCGAAGGCAGTTGCTTAACCAACTGAGCCACCCAGGCGCCCTCCCTCTTTCTTTTTTTAAAAAGATCTTACTTATTTATTGGAG
>NW_027825376.1:0-273 GCF_054177405.1 Leptonychotes weddellii | reverse complement strand
TTTCTTTCTTTCTTTCTTTCTTTCTTTCTTTCCAACAGAATGGTAAAAGTCACAGAAATTAAGCAACTTTTTAAATTTCTCACCCAGGCCGAGGGTCACTTTGTTGACAATGAAAGAAAATCAGAGGTCAAGGTCATGTTCCCCTTGCTCATCTTTTTACTGGTGCAGAAAGATAAATGCAGAGCTCCGAATGCACCTACAGATAACAGCTCCAGTCCCCCTGTGTGCATCCATCCATGTCCCCATGACCCCCAGGATACCAAGGGACATTCA
>NW_027825375.1:0-273 GCF_054177405.1 Leptonychotes weddellii | reverse complement strand
TGTGCTCCCGTGTCCCACACCTCCAGGTGCACAAGCTTCTGATTGTGGTGGAGCTGCTGCTCGGGGAGATCCCGGACCGGCTACAGTTCCGTCAGCCATCCCTCAAGCGCTCGCTCATGCCCTACTTCCTCCTGACTCAAGGTAAGGCCAGCCCCGCTCCCAGAGCTGGCCGGACCCCGGTCGCCGTGGCCTCCTCAGTGGGTTTGCCTGTTGGCGTCATCCGACACGCTCCTCTCCCCCTGCAGCTGTCAGGACCGGAAACCTAGCCAAGTT
>NW_027825374.1:0-273 GCF_054177405.1 Leptonychotes weddellii | reverse complement strand
CTTAAAAGTTCTTATCATAAGAAAAAAAAAAATGTGGGCACCTGGGTGGCTCAGTTGGTTAAACGACTGCCTTTGGCTCAGGTCATGATCCTGGAGTCCCGGGATCGAGTCCCGCATCGGGCTCCCCGCTCAGCGGGGGGTCTGCTTCTCCCTCTGACCCTCTTCCCTCTCATGCTCTCTGTTTCTCATTCTCTCTCTCACAAATAAATAAAAAAAATCTTAAAAAAAAAACAAAAAAAATGTAACCATTCCTGTGTGGTGACAGAGATTCAC
>NW_027825373.1:0-273 GCF_054177405.1 Leptonychotes weddellii | reverse complement strand
GGGCGACCCTGGTGCTCCCAGCCTGTAGGACCAGCCCTGGGGACCAGGGCAGCATGGCGGCCTCTCTCCACGTTCTCGAGCTGCCCACACCGCCCGCCCGCTTGGACGCGTGTAGAAAGCTAGAAAGCCGTGCTGCTGGGTTTTCGGTGGTGGCGATGCAGGTCAGCTGAGAAATCTTGCCCAGACGGGAGTGGACGATGCACAAACGCGACGTTTTCAGGGGTGGCGGGGGCAGGGGATGAGGCCGAAGCCACAGTTTCCGCTAGTCCCCAT
>NW_027825372.1:0-273 GCF_054177405.1 Leptonychotes weddellii | reverse complement strand
TTCCACAAACTGAGCCAGCGGGGCGCTCCAAAATGATGTCTTGTTTTACTGTTTTTCCTAGTGAGAGTGAGCATTTTTTCTTGTTTATTGGCCTTTTAGTTTTCCTTTTCTGTGAATTGTTGTCTCTTTTGTCTGTTTTTCTTTTGGTTTGTTAGTCTTTTTATTATTGAATTTTAGGAGCTGTTTATGTTCTGGAAACCAACCCTTAGTTATAAGCATCAGATATCTTCCCCCAGTGTTGCTTTATGGCATCTTTTTTTTTTTTTTTTTTTT
>NW_027825371.1:0-273 GCF_054177405.1 Leptonychotes weddellii | reverse complement strand
TGAATAAATCTTTAAAAAAATAAAAATAAAATAAAAGCAGGATTTCTAAGCAATAGGCACATGATCCGTCCTTACAGGTTCATTTACAATATACCATGGAAGTAAGCATTATGGATATTATATCCTGTAAAATAGAGCTCAAATCTAATAGGAAAATACAGCTTCTATTCATGACCTTGATGGAGAGGTAAACAGTTTTGAGTACTATGAGGTATAAGTTGCACCCTCACTTAGAATAGGGCTGCAGAAAAGCTCACATGTTCCTTTTTAGAG
>NW_027825370.1:0-273 GCF_054177405.1 Leptonychotes weddellii | reverse complement strand
AGCCCCCTCCCCTTGGTGCTGAGACTGTCCTCATCCCCATCCCTTGAGGGCTGACAGTCCTGACAAGGGGGCTGCTCACCCCTTTCATCCCACACTTCCCGAACGAGCCTGGTAGACGGCCCAGAATCCCGGGGTCTCCTCCGCAGCCTGGAGGCTGTGACCACCTCAGGCTGGGGCTTCCAATGTCTTTGAACAAAATGATGATGATGTCTATGATATTCTTTTTCTTTGTCTGCTGAGCCCAGCACTCCCTCATCAAGGAAGAGCCTGGGC
>NW_027825369.1:0-273 GCF_054177405.1 Leptonychotes weddellii | reverse complement strand
GTGGGCACAACTTTCTGGTACAAAAGAGATTACAGTTTCATCTTATAACTTTCCTTATCCTACCAGGAATCAGTCTTTTCTTCAAGGAGGTTTTCTTCTTTTTGGTAGAGACCAGCATTGAGAAATCAAGAACTGGGTACGGGGTGTGCTTCTAGGCCACCTTTTGACTACACAGAGTGTACTTTATTGTTTTTTTTTTTAAGATTTTAAAAAAATCTATTTATTTGACAGAGACAGCGAGAGAGGGAACACAAGCAGGGGGAGTGGGAGAGG
>NW_027825368.1:0-273 GCF_054177405.1 Leptonychotes weddellii | reverse complement strand
TTAACATAACAATAAAAAATTAAAATAAAATACCAAAAAAATAAATAAAGAGGGCACGTTCTGCATGGAGCACTGGTGCTATGCACAAACAGTGAATCATGGAACACTACATCAAAAACTAATGATGTAATGTATGGTGATTAACATAACAATAAAAAAGTGTTTTGTGCAAAAAAAAAAAACCTATATAAGCCTAGTAAGCTAAAAGTTTGGGGCACAACTAATATCTTTATCTCATTTGTGTTACAAATAAAATCAACCCTTTTTATTTAA
>NW_027825367.1:0-2496 GCF_054177405.1 Leptonychotes weddellii | reverse complement strand
AAAAAAAAAATTAAAATTAAAAATAAATAAATAAATAATAAAATAAAGTAGCCTTTCCCACTGGGTCTGTCATGCCTTATCTTTAAAATAAGTAGATCATGGGCGCCTGGGTGGCTCAGTTGGTTAAGCGACTGCCTTCGGCTCAGGTCATGATCCCAGGATCCTGGGATCGAGTCCCACATCAGGCTCCCGGCTCAGCAGGGAGCCTGCTTCTCCCTCTGACCCTCTCCTCTCTCATGCTGTTTCTCTCTCGCTCTCTCTCTAATAAATAAATAAATAAAATCTTTAAAAAAATAATAATAAAATAAGTAGATCATCATGAAAGGAAACCTGATCATCGATCCCTCACCTTGAAGTTTCCATGATATTAGTCTTTCTCAGCACATTTGATTCATCCTGTGTCTGCCATGGGATTCACAGTCTTGATTCTCATTCCCTCCTTTACTCCAGACGTCCATCTTTTGGAACCCTGTTTACCTTGCTTTATAGGTGAGGGGCAGGGGGTTCAGGCCGTGGATCGTTTCCGGGGTGGAATTTTTCCACTTCTAGAAGGAGCTGTGCACAACAGGTCTGCAGGAGAAATAGCCACAGCCATCAGATGGCCCCGAGCATCCTTCTCAGCACCGGTCTCTCGCTGTCCCTGACGGCCAGCCCCAGCCAGACCAGAGCAGGCAGGGGCCAAGTCGTGACGGAAACATCACGAGTTCAGGGCTCAGGGCAAAATGAAAATGCCGACCCCTTGTTCAAAACTTAGTAGGAATTTCAAGATGGTGACAGGAGATCATCTAGCAAAGACAGAACCCTGCTGCATGTGGGGCCCAGGTCACCAGCCCTGCTGGAGCCAGGAGCCAGGCGGGTGTGGGTTCAAATCCCAGCACAGCCACTTATTTATTTTTTTTTAAGGATTTTATTTATTTATTTGAGAGAGAGAGAGAGCAGGGGGAGGAACAGAGGGAGAGAATCTTCAAGCAGACTCCCTGAGCCACCCAGACATCCCACCACTTATTTGTTTTTAAAGATTTATTTATTTATTTAAGAGAGGGGGAGGGGCAGAGGGAGAGACTCTTCAGGCAGACTCCTCGCTGAGCAGGGACCCCGACAGGGGGCTCAATCCCACGACCCCAGGATCATGACTTGAGCTGAAACCAAAAGCCGGATGCTCAAGCGACTGCACCCCCCAGGTGCCCCCACTTATTATTAATTGAATGGTATCAGCAGTTTCTTCACCCCTCTGGGTTTGGCTTCCCAGTTTCTAAAATGAACAGTACTTAAGGGTTATGAAACGGACTGATGGAATCAGAGAAGCTAGTGGGACACCCCGCACCCAGGGGATACCTAATACACCCCCATGTCTTCACTCTGCGCCCTGGCCGAGTCAGGGGAACAGAAGAAGCACCGAGTGGAGTGCCAAATCCACCTGACTATGCTCTAGGCTGTCCCAGCATTTGGGTTTGAGCTACGTTGGTGAGCGGACACCTGAGCACCCACTTCAATTACACGTGTGGTAGAAAGAGCCTCAAACAGGAGCCTGAGGCCCCCACGTGGCATTGCCAATGCCCTCCGATTGTCTGGGCTCCAGGCAGACCTCAAGCTGCGCATGACAGGTGCGCTGGGACGCGCCCCCCACACCCTCCCCTGCGGGTGGAGAGCAGTGAGACCACCCAGCAGGGCCCAGGGTGCGGCCTGGGAGAGTTCAGGGCCAGAGATGGAGTTGGGGCCACACCAGCTCCCCCGCCTGCCTGTGGCCAGGGGACAGGTCACACAGCAGAGTCAGGGAGGGAGGGGCTGGTAAGGGAGGTCTTTCTGTTCAAGGCCCCGGAATGAGCCACCCCCACCCCCGATGCTCACACCTGGCCTCCAGCCCCCGGTCCGTGGAGACTTCTAAAACGAGAAATCCTGAAATGTGGTATCTAGCAGGCCAGGGCGCTGAGCCAGTCCGCTTAGATGCACACACCATGTATGAGCATCCATGCTGTGTCTGGGCCTGCGCTCGGCTTAGCCACTGGGCACACGGGGTCCTTCCCTCCTGGATCCCGGCCCTCGACGTCCCTCTGCACTGTGCCTGTCCCTGGGTCCCAGTCTCACCCACTGCGTCTGCTACTGTTCAAGGAGGGACATCTGCCTCTGTACCATCATCCCCACCTCCACGGTACCCCAGCCCCTAGCTGTCCCTCCATCCATCCCGTCCACTGCACCCCTGCCCCCAGCTGTGCCTCCGTCCATCCCCTTCACGGCACCCCAGCCCCCAGCTGTCCCTCCGTCCATCCCCTCCATGGCACCCCAGCCCCCAGCTGTCCCTCTGCCCATCCCCTCCACGGCACCCCAGCCCCCAACTGTCCCTCCGCCCATCCCCTCCACGGCACCCCTGCCCCCAGCTGTCCCTCCGTCCATCCCCTCCATGGCACCCCTGCCCCCAGCCGTCTCTATGTCCTTCCCATCCACTGCACCCCTGCCCCCAGCTGTCTCTATGTCCATCCACCTCCACGGCACCCCTGC
>NW_027825366.1:0-13492 GCF_054177405.1 Leptonychotes weddellii | reverse complement strand
GCAAGATCTCATTCCTTTTGATGGCTGCATAATATTCCATTGTATATATATACCACCTCTTCTTTATCCATTCATCTGTCGATGGACATCTTGGCTCTTTCCACAGTTTGGCTATTGTGGACATTGCTGCTATAAACATCGGGGTGCACGTACCCCTTCGGATCCCTACTTTTGTATCTTTGGGGTAAATACCCAGTAGGGAGCATGTGACTCTTGATCCCAGGATTGGGAGTTCCAGCCCCACGTTGGGTATAGAGATTGCTTAAATAAACTTAAAAAAAAAAAAAAACAGATGCATAAATCAGTGGAACAGAAAAGACAGTCCAGAAATAAACCCATACATATACGGGCATTATGCTAAGTGAAGTAAGTCAGACAGAGAAAAAGAAATCCTGTGTAATTGCCCTTAAATGTGGAATCAAAAACAAAAACAAAAACTGAGCTCACAGATCCAGAGAACATATTGGTGGTTGCCAAAGGTGGGGTGTAGGTGGTAGGTAAAATGGGTGAATTTGGTTAAAAGGTATAAACTTCCAGTTATAAAATAAATATGTCCTGGTGATGTAATGTATGGCATGATGACTATAGGTAATAATACTGTATTGTACATGTGAAAGTTGCTAAGAGGATATCTTAAAATTTCTCATCACGGTGGCGCCTGGGTAGCTCAGTCGTTAAGCGTCTGCCTTCGGCTCAGGTCATGATCCCAGGGTCCTGGGATTGAGCCCCGCATCGGGCTCCCTGCTCCGCGGGAAGCCTGCTTCTCCCTCTCCCACTCCCCCTGCTTGTGTTCTCTCTCTCGCTGTGTATCTCTCTCTGTCAAATAAATAAACAAAATCTTTAAAAAACGAAAAAGGGGGCGCCTGGGTGGCTCAGTTGGTTAAGCGACTGCCTTCTGCTCAGGTCATGATCCTGGAGTCCTGGGATCGAGTCCCGCATCGGACTCCCTGCTCGGCAGGGAGTCTGCTTCTCCCTCTGACCCTCCTCCCTCTCATGCTCTGTGTCTCTCATTCTCTCTCTCTCAAATAAATAAATAAAATCTTTAAAAAAATAAAAATAAAAATAAAAAAATAAAAAACGAAAAAGTTCTCATCGCAAGAAAAAATTTTGTAACTACATGTGATGGTGAATGTTAACTAGACTTACTGCGGTGATCACTTTGTTACATATACATGCATTGAATCATTATGTAGTACACATGAAACTAATGTAATGTTTTACCACAATTATATCTCAAAAAAAATTTTTTTTAAAGAGAACTCCTGGGGCGCCTGGGTGGCTCAGTCAGTTGGGTGACCAACTCTTGATTTGGGCTAACGTCTTGATCTCGGGATCATAGGATAGAGCCCTGCATGGACTCCAATGCACTCAGCAAGGAGTTTACTTGTCCCTCTTCCTCCTCCTCTGCACCTCCCCCCACTCGCGGTGGGTGCTCTCTCTTTCTAAAATAAATAAAATCTTTGAGAGAGAGAGAGAGAAATCCCCTATTTTCAGCTTTTTAAAAATCACTTTCTGAGGAAAGCTTCTCCTTCATTTTTATGGTATTTTCTCTTTTTAAAGCGTTTTCTATTTCAGATAATACTGGGGATTTGTTCACATGGCATCGATATACTAGTTAACCTTCTTGTTTGTGTAGAATCTCCCTGAAGGTAATGATAATTAGATGATAATATGAAGGAATAATGACAATGATTATAAGCTTATGATTTGCATTCACACATGTCTGCATAATGCAGTAAAATTACCTCTATTATTTAGCCCTGTACTTAGGTCAAAATAGATCCTCGAATAATTCTATTTGCTGGAAAACGTACAGTCTTACTGATTTATTGCAAATCATCTGCATGTTGTGCATTAACATTAGCATCATGCATGACTATTCTTTTGTTTCCCAGCAACACAAAGAAGATTCCATTTGCTCTTGCACCGAACATCCACTCAATGCAAGACTGTATTCTTGCTGCTGCATGGAATGCATGAAGGGCCAAGGCAGTGTCTGACTTCAAGAATCTGACTATCAAATTGTAAGGATAAAGCAAGAACACAGTATAGATCAGATAAAAAAAAAAACTAATTAGAAGCATGCACAATATGCTCTGGAATTTGAAGTGAGGACTGATCACATCGGAATAGAAGTTAAAGGAAAGATTTCTTGGAATAGGTGACCTGTCAGTTACAGACTATGGCAGAAACTATTAGTTGTCTACCTAGATATCCGTGGTCCCCCTTCCTTCTTAGTCCACAATCCTGACTTTTAGCTGAGCCCACTGATGTATGGAAAGAAAGACCTCTCTTTCCCAGCCACTCTTAAAGCTGTCATGTGACTAAGCCCTGGCCAGTGAGATTTCAGCAGAAGTGTTATGTGTGATTTCTGTGAATGTTGCTTAAAGGTAGCTGACTTGCCGGAAGGTGTTTGTTTCTTTTTTTTTTTTTAAATTCGATTAACATGTAGTGTATTATTACTTTCAGAGGTAGAGTTTAGTGATTCATCAGTTGCATATAACACCCAGTGCTCATTACATCACGTGCCCTCCTTAATGTCCATCACCCAGTTACCCCATCCCCCCACCCACCTCCCTTCCAGCAACCCTCAGTTTGTTTCCTAGAGTTAAGAGTCTCTTACGGCTTGTCTCTTTTCTGATTTTGTCTTATTTTATTTCTCCCTCCCTTCCCCTGTGATCCTGTTTTGTTTCTTAAATTCCACATGAGTGAGATCATATGATAATTGTTGCTCTCTGACTGACTTATTTCGCTTAGCATAATACCCTCTAGTTCCATCCACGTCATTGCAAATGGCAAGATTTCATTTTTTGATGGCTGAGTAATATTCCATTGTATATGTATACCACATCTTCTTTATCCATTCATCTGTCAATGGGTTCTTCATCTGGGTTCTTCAGGAAGGAGTTTCTTTTTATCCTTCTGCCTTTTGTCATCTGGCCCACAGCTCAGATATAATGGCTAAAGTTCCACAGACTGTTTTGGGTCACAAGGTATCCTGAGGATGGCAACCTTGTGCTAACCTGGTAGCAGAGAACAACAGGAGTTGAGGTTTCTGATGAAAACATAAGATGGACTTCCTCCCTCCAGATTTATTTTACATGAGAATAAAATAAACTTTATATAATCCCTACTATTAAGGTATATTCTGGTCTATACAGATCCTAACACTCAGCTGTAGAGAGTTTCACCAAAGGGAGGCAGAGAGGAAAGTTGTTTTAGCAAAGAAAATAGCACTCTATTGGGGGTTTGTATAATTTTACCTTTATTCTCATTGTGATAATTTTACCTTTATTCTCTGGTCGTATTTCTTGTGGTCCTCTTTCCTTCCAACAATACTTCAACATCAAGAGAGGCAGTTTCACTCATTGATTGAAGTTTGGATTCTTGAATCAAACTGCCTGGTTAAAATCCCCGCTTGGCCTCCCATGAGCTGTGTGACTTGGAGTAATTATTTAACCTTCCCCAGTGTTCTCATTTGTATAATGTAAAAGGTGCTAAAACCTAGTTTGTAGTGTTTTTGTAAAGATTAATTAGTAAAGGGAGTATTAGGAAATGTCAGAGTGAAATGTGGCCATCGTGTTCCAGAATGACATGTTGAGTTTTAGTTGGATTTCAAGCTCTAGACCCAACCTGGGAACACAGAGTTAAAGAAATCACATTCCTTACTCTGTGGAAGTTTACAGTCTAGTCATCTGAGAGAGAAAATGTGTTTGCATCTCAGGGATGCTTCTCTTTGTAGTTCCGTATCCTGTGAACTGTACCACACCACACAATTCTGAGTTACAGAGCAGTGTTTATTCAGCAGATAAACTATGAAGTTCACTGCACGCTCCAACGCCAAGAAGAGATATTCTGGCCTGGTACATGTGAAGATCAACATGATAATTGACGAGATTATCTCCCTACAAAAAGGAGGGATAGACTGTCAGTGTGTTCCAGTTAATAATTCAGTTCGGGGGAGACCTAAAAGTGAGTAATGTCAGAGTATGACAACATTAAAGATGTCTAATATTACTACAATTCCTGCAAATGCCAAACTACAAAGCAATATTTACATGGCTTTTGCCGCCTGTTCATATGTTTATAGCAAGAGACACTTCCTCTTTTGTGGACATGACTTTTCATCAACCCCCACTTCTACTTGGAAGTATTGGAGGAAGTTACCAAATCAGTACAAAGTGTGTCAGTTCTTTGGAAATTGGACATATTTCCTATAAAAATAATAATGTACATGTAGCCTACAGAACTCATGATGTTCCTCATGATAGCAGTAATAGTCCTGTAGACACCAGCCTTATGCTCTCAGCTCTCCCAGGGGAAATTCATCACGTATTCTAACTTGGGATGATGGGACCCATGCCCTACTGCCATCACCCTTTCCTACACTGTCTCCCCAATCACTGGGGATGATTATTGAGACCTGGATGAAGAAGTCCAGCCCTTTGCGGCTGGGTCAAGGACAATTGGAAGAGAGCAAGGAGATCTCAGAGGTCCTTCGTTCTGCATCAGCTCCCAATTACATTACTTACAGGCCTTGACAGTGGCCCACGTGTTTCCAGTTCTGCTGCCCTGACCTGTCCCTTATGCCCACAGTTTGTCTCCCCTCCCAGGTCACTGTCATGAAAAATTGATGTTATTCTCTGGTCTCCAAGTGCCTGAATCCAAGTACACAGTCCTTTGCAGGAGTGCTTTTCAGACTTTTATTTACTAGGACCCACTATCATAAAGGCATTTTACATCATAATTAAGTAAATGTGTACCTATATATTTACATAATTGAAACAGGAGTTTCAGGGGGAAAAAAAAAAAAACTCATCCTACTATGCGATAGGCACATTGATAATTTGTATTCCCTTCTAGTGTGTTGAAAAAAATTAGCTCACCAAACTGATTTAATGACACATTTAGAGGTCACATCTCACTGTTTGAAGAAACTTTCTTTGAGGTTTTAAAAGCATTTCAATAATAAAACTAAAAAAAAAAATTAGCTTAAAACTAACATATGGGGAAATTCACAAAATTCAAGTCATCTAAAAAATGTCACTCTAGTGAGTCTTTTGGTTCACTTCGGCTGTTTAGGTGTTGAAGCTCTTCTCTATGTTTGGGAAATCCTCTTCTCTATTCTTCTCTATTTGGGAAATTCTCTACCTCGTGATGCTTGGGGAGGCAGGGCCTATCTCCTAGTACAAAATCTCCAATGTCCAAACACCTTCTTTCTCCAGGTGCTAGAAGCGAGGGATGAGAACAACCTTACAGGCCCTCAGTGTAGAGCAAGAATTCATCCACAGCATGAATTACTTTTGGCCTCAGTCACCGTGGTGCCACAGTCTGGTGCCAGATGGAACTGTGTGCCAGATGGTGCACGTCCATCATGGACAGCTGGAGAGATAGCAGCATCTGCCTCCACATGGTGCTCGGAGGTGTGGTTTCAGCTGCACCCACTGGGTCTAGCCTCCTCTGGTTTTTGCCCTGGCTTTGTCCAGTTCTCCAGCCTTTCTGGCAATGCCTTTTCTGTTTAAATCTGCTTAGTGTTAGTTGGTTCCTCTTGTTTGTAATCAGTTGCAATCAATTTCTCTAAGGTTTAATTAAACATTAGGGAATTTAGCTCTGCTCTATGCAAAAAGATGACTATCTTGGCAGTTCCTTGCAAAATCAGCATTAGAAGTCCAGCGAAGAGAATGAGGGGGAGCTCCAAGAGGTGAAAGCCTGATTGGGAGATTGACAATGTGGCTTGCTGGTGAGACAGGAAGTAGGGAGAGAACCCACCTTGGAGATTTTCTACCTTCCTTTCTCAACCAGCCTCTTTGTCATTTCTCTTCTTACCATCAAAAACTTGGAGGAGGGGGTAAGTGGGGGTACCACCAGAAGACCAACATTCTGTGTAAAGAAAAGGGAAGGCAGTCATAGGCAGTGAAAGGGAAGGGAAGCTGCAGCCTTGGGGAATAAAAGCAAACTATTACGGTCCTTCTCTGGGATAGCTTTTCATATGTCAGAGGCCATTTCTGGGTGTACATGAGTATACCTCCCTGCTGTCTAGAAAACTAAAATACATCTACCATCCATGAGCAGTCCTTGCAATTTAAATATCTGAACTTGCTTGTTTCCTTCCTTCCTTCCTTCCTTCCTCCCTCTCTCTGTCTTTCTCTCTTTCTTTCTTCCTGTCACCAAACTGTGAGATCCAACTTAATTCTTCCCAGTCAAGGAAGTCATTGGCTATACTTCCTAGATGGCCAGTATAAATTCTCTAGGTTGATTCATCAAGATGTCCCTCAATTTCTGTACAGTTTTTAGTCAATAGGATCATAATAAGGAGTACCAAGTACAGAGATACCTGCTTGTTGGGGCAAACACTCATTAAATTCCATTGCTGCTTTCCTTTTCAGAACATTATGTTTTGACATTTCAACCATCTTCATTGCACAGGGGATTTCAGACAAAATATTTTGTGTATAAATCCAGTCAGTGCAGATGTGTTGAAAATTTTAATTTACAACCCAAATGTCACCAGCCTACAGAATCTATACTGGACTAACTCAGTGTATAAATGTGATGATTCCTTGTGCCTGCTTCTAAGCCAAGTGAACAAAAATGTGTTCTTTTAGCAAATAAGCACTTGTGAAATAGCTAATGAAACAAACATGAAATACCAATAAATTAACAGAAAAAAAACAAACAAAAAAAGATGTAGCAAATCATTTCATTTGAACTTTGACTAATTTAGGCAGTGGATATGTAGGTACAGTTAATATAAATGTTGTTTTAGTATCAAAATATCCATTCTAACGTTCAAAACATTTGGAAAGCTGATATTTACTGGTATTAATCTCATGAATTTTCATTACAAAATAAAAAAGAGTTCTTAGAAATTTTTCTTTTCTTAGAACTCTTCTTCATCTGCATTATGATAATGAGATATAGATGTAGGGCACAGATATTGTTCAAATGAATTATTGTGCAATAGGATATTGAACAGTAGGAATACAGGATTAAAAAGGTATCACCTGTGGTTTCAGGCCTGAGTGTGATTAAGGCTGAGTTGCCTGTATCTGCTGTAGTTCTGAGGTGTGAAGGCAGGGGATCTTTGGGGGCATCATCTAGTTTATTCAATAAAGTATTAAAATGTTGGAAAGACTAATTCTTCCTCAGAAACCAAATGCTAACGTCAGCTTCTAGAATCTGACATCTAGAATCTAGAATCTAAACTATCTTCACAAATAGCCACATAATCAAGAATGTGAAGGAAAATACTTCAAGTTTTAGATAGCAAATACTTTGAAGTTTTGATCCAATTGATAAAAAAAAAACGTAATTGAAGTCTTGACAATGTGAAGATTTTAAAATCTCATTCATTTTATCATAAATTTCTGAATGCTACTTTATTTAGGAATGATAAGCTCAGAATCCAAGTATATTTCGAGTCAAAAAAATAAAAATGAAGCAAGTTCTACTTCCAGAGGAGTCACAGGTTAATTTTACAAATTATTTCAGAAGATTAGTGACCTGGGTGGCTATGGCCAACCAGCATCTCTGGATCTGCTTTTCCTTATCTGTGAGACCCGAACCAGATGCTATCAACCTAATGCCCTATGAGACTACACATTTGGTCATGGAAAGAAAGCAGGAATGGATCATATTTACTAGAAATTTACTGCACAATGTTGTTCTTTATCTGTGTTATCTCACCTTGTGTCTGCAGTAGTGCTTGGTGGTAGGTGGGTGAAGTAATACGCAGACACCAAGTAACTTCACATATCACAGGAAGCCCAGGTGAAACCCAAGTAGTCTGATTCCTGGGCCTGGGCCTGGGGCATCTCTATTCTTTGATATGATACATTTCAGAAAAGTGCATTTCAAATTACTTCCTTTAGAAAGATGTATCTGATTCTCCCAAGTTACCTGAGGATTCTTTCATTTTGTCCCTTCAATACACTTTGTTCATACATCCATTCAACCATCCTACTGGTTGCCGCCATGCCCACCTCCCTTTCCTGAGAGAGGGGACTGTGATATTTCATGTTGTATCCCCAGCATCTATCAATATCTGCTTCCTAATAGATACTGAATACATATCCATTAAATAGATGGTTTAACACTTCACATGTTTCTGTAGAAATAAAAGCCAGTAGGTTGACTATCAATATAAATAATATAAGACTTACCATCACTCGGGACGCCTGGGTGGCTCAGTTGGTTAAGCGATTGCCTTCAGCTCAGGTCATGACCTTGGAGTCCCAGGATCGAGTCCCACATCAGGCTCCCTGCTCAAAAGGGAGTCTGCTTCTCCCTCTGACCCTCCCCTCTCTCATGTGCACTCTCTCTCACTCATTCTCTCTCTCTCAAATAAATAAATAAATAAAATCTTAAAAAAAAAAAAAAGACTTACCATCACTCAGTACCAATAACATGGCTCTGCTTTGGTGAGGACAGTGCAGACAGGAATTGGATTGAGCATTGGTATGAGGAGTATTGCTATATGGTCCAACTTGACCACCATAAACCATACATGAATGAAGTCTGGCATATTGCTTAGTAGCAGAGCAATGTGTCTCTCTTCTTCTTATTCTTTTTTTTTTTAAGATTTTTTATTTATTTAAGAGAGAGAGAATGAGAAAGAGAGAGAGAGCATGACAGGGGGAAGGGTCAGAGGGAGAAGCAGACTCCCTGCTGAGCAGGGAGCCCAATGCAGGACTCGATCCTGGGACTCCAGGATCATGACCTGAGCCGAAGGCAGTCGCTTAACAAACTGAGCCATGCAGGCGCCCTGTGTCTCTCTTCTTAAGAGCTGCCTGGTCCATCAAGACATGGCTAACCTGATTGCTCCTGTGTCCTCATCCTGATAGGTATGGACTTCTTTCTAACACAGGATAAAAGATTTATTTCAAAATGTCTTCACTTGCTGAACAAAATGGTGCATGAATGTCAAGGGGGCCTTATTAATTACCTTAGAGTTTATCCTGTCTTGTACATGTATCTTAATCAAGAATAGATCTTACCTCAATAATAGTTATGTGCATATAAGTGAAGCATGCAGTTTTGCTGCTCCAGCTGGAGTTGCTGGTGCTCCCAGAATTACCATTAGAGTGGATAAAATAATAATGTTTAATTAAATTATTTCATAATAATATGTTCCCAAATGTAAATACTAAGAACAATCATATTCAGGAGAGAAGTTAAACAATACATAACAAACAATTATTTAATAATGTGGTAATTTATGTTGCTTATTAATACCTTTGAAACTGTATAGGAAAGTAAAAAAAAAAAGGCAACATAATGACAAACCAAAGGCCTTCACTGATTTAAGATTCTTATATGTAAAAAATGCATTTAAAAAATATGAAAAAGCTAATGAACTTTTAGGTTCATTAAGAATATTTCTTTTTGCTTTTTTAAGCCATAGTTATATTGGGTTTTTTTTTAAGGTATAATTGACATATAAGATTGTAATAGTTTCAGGTGTACAACATAATGACTCACTATTTGTATACATTTTGGAGTAAGTCTAGTTAACATCATCACCATGTCACCATACGTAGTTACAGAATTGTTTTCTCTTATGATGAGACCTTTTAAGATCTAATCTCTTAAATGGGAAGAAGACATGAACAGACATTTCTCCAAAGAAGACATACAAATGGACAACAGACACATGAAAAAAATGCTCCACATCACTTGGCATCAGGGAAATACAAATCAAAAACCACAATGAGATACCACCTCACGCCAGTCAGAATGGCTAAAATTAACAAGTCAGGAAACAACAGATGTTGGTGGGGATGTGGAGAAAGGGGAACCCTCCTACACTGTTGGTGGGAATGCAAGCTGGCGCAGCCACTCTGGAAGACAGTATGGAGGTTCCTCAGAAAGTTAAAAATAGAGCTACCCTGTGACTCAGCAATTGCACTGCTAGGTATTTACCCCAAACTTACAAATGTAGTGATCTGAAGGGGCACCTGCCCCTAGTGTTCATAGCAGCAATGTCCACAATAGCCACACTGTGGAAAGAGTCCAGATGTCCATCGATAGACGAATGAATAAAGAAGATGTGGTCCATATATACAATGGAATATTACTCAGCCATCAGAAAGGATAATACTTACCATTTACATTGATGTGGATGGAACTGGAGGGCATTATGCTGAGCAAAGTAAGTCAATCAGAGAAAGACAGTTATATGGCTTCACTCATATGTGGAATGTAAGAAACAGCACAGAGGATCATAGTGAAAAGGAGGGAAAACTGAATGGGAAGTCCTCAGAAGGGAGAAAAACCATGAGAGACTCTTAACTCTGGAAAACAAATTGAGGGATGTGGAAGGAGAGGTTGGGGGGCGGGTAACTGGGTGATGGGCATTAAGGAGGGCACATGATATGATTAGCACTGGGTGTTATACACAACTGATAAATTATTGAACACTACATCTGAAACTAATGATGTACCATATGTTGGCTAATTGAATTTAAATTAAAAAATATTCAAGGATTAAAAAAAGATCTAGTCTCTTAGCAACTTTCAAATATGTAATACAACATATTAACTATGGTCACCATGCTGTACATTACATCCCCATGACTGATTTATTTTATAACTGGTATTTTGTACCCTTTGACCTCTTACACCCATTTCCCCCACCTCCCACTCCCTACCTCTGGCAACCACCAGTCTGTTCTCTAAATCTATGAGCTTGTTTTCATTTTTGGTTTTTGTAGATTCTACATATAAGTGAGATCATATGGTACTTGTCTTTGCCTAAATTATTTCATTTAGCATAATGCCCTCAAAGTCTATCCATGTTGTTGCAAATGGTAGGATTTCATTCTTTTCTATGGCTTAATAATATTCTATGGGTGTGTGTGTGTGTGTGTGTGTGTGTGTGTGTGTGACTACTTTATTCATTCATCTGCCAGTGGACACTTCAGTTGTTTCCATATCTTGACTATTGTAAATAATGCTGCCGTGAACATTATTTTTCATTTTCTTTGGATAAATACCATGAAGTGGAATTGCTGGATATGATATTTCTATTTTTAATTACTTGAGGAACCTCCATACTGGTTTCCATAATGGCTGCACTAATTCACATTCCCACCCACAGGGCACAAGTGTTCCCTTTTCTCCACATCCTCCCCAACATTTGTTATCTCTTGTTTTTTTGTTAATTGCTATTTTAACAGGGGTGAGGTGATACCTTACTGTGGTTTTGATTTGTATTTCCCTAATGATTACTGATGTTGAGCATCTTTTCCTGTACCTACTTGTTAGCTATCTATAAGTTTTATTTGGAAAAATGGCTAGTCAGATCCTCTGAACCACCCGTATGATTCATTGCATGGAATTCTAGAAAATGCAAACTAATCTATAGAAAGCACTGCCAGTATTCGCTTGGAGATGGGGTGGGGCAGGTGTGGTGGGGAGTGACTGGAAAGAGGGATTTCAAAGTGAGGACACTTTGGATATTGATGGGTATGTGTTCATTATCTTGATTGTGGTGGTAATTTCATGCACATATACATATATATCAAGACTTACTAAATTACACACTTTATGTACAGTTTTAAAATTATTCTATATATTATATTATACTTCAGTAAGGTATTGTTTTTTAAAAAAGACATTCTCAAGAAACTCAGTTACCCAAAGAACACTTACATTTGATTAATAATAATATTTCTTCTTCTTAGATATTACACAGGAAAGAATATACATATATGCATACATCCATACATGTGTAAACTAATTCTGAGTTATTTGCTTTGCCATGAAGTTAAAACAAAAGAACCCATACAATGCTGTGAACGCCTCAGGAGTAGATGCTTCTGTGTATGTGTGCTGGTGAGTCTCTATTTTTAGTCCAGTGAACAAGCCTGCTTTTTTTTTTTTTTTTTTTTCTTTCCCCAAAAGCTGCTCAGAAGCCAAACCGTTCCTCAGAGCACATCAGCAAACAATGTACAGGCCTTACTAAAGACAGAAGAGGAGCTGCTGTAGTAAGTGGGAGGGTAAATGGGTGGGTTAGCTTTAGCCTGGCGCTTTGAGTACATCATAATTCCTAAGCCATAAAACATAAGGAAGTAATTTGTGTGTTCAAATCTTTTTATTCTATCCTCTAAAACTTGCCAAACCCGCCTTACCGCCCTCAAATACATTTTCAAATTAATTAAGTAAGAGGCTTTAAGAAAAAATCCTCATTAAGATGTGTCAACCTCTTCCTCATTCTAACTCCATAATGAATGGATGAATGAATCCAGTAGTCTGTAGGTTTACTCCACCCTTCTAATCCAGTATGAGGAACTATACCAAGTATTGTGGCTGGAAAGAAAAAATGTCACACTATTCAGAAAGCTTCAGTTCTGCTACATGAGGTGGCTGCCTCCCCCTGCAACTTCTCCTTCACCATCTACACTTGACCTTCTGCTGACCCTCCTGTTTTATATTCAAAAGATAGATTGACACTTAAACTCTCTGTTTGCAGCTCAGTGTCACCCTGCTCCTACAGTTGGGTCTGCCCCCTTCCTGCCTCTGGTGGCAACAAGGCTGGACTAATTGCCTTACACACATTCCGGGATTGGTCTGACAACCTCTGGAAGGTACAAGGTCAAGACTAAGGCATTGGTAGCAATAGAGGGTGATGGTAAAGTAAACAAACAAACAAAAAAATGAATACGAAAACATTAAAGAAGTGATCAATAGTTGAGCAAATTATCTTTCAGTGAGTTAAATTTTGGTGAATTTGCCACTCATCAAATTGATCTTTGGCACGTTGATAATTTAAGGGTCAGCCATTCATGAGAGCCAGTGGGGAATGGCCGGCTGCCTAAGTTGAAAGACCAACTGGCCAACCTGCCGACGCTGGGGGCTGCAGCACGTCTAGTGAAGCCATGGTTCGTCTAGTGGAGAAGGGATATTTCTCTCACATGTGGTCTGAATGTCCTTCAGACCACATGTGAGGCAACAGTATTTACAAGTCTTCCAGTAGGTGCTCTCTGCCAAAGGAAGGCAAGCTGGTGGGCTAGTGATAGTCTTGGGAGAAGGGAATGTTCACATCTTGGGAGAAGGGAAAAGAAGCATCAGGCAGAAACTTCTGGGCTATTGGCTTGGTGCCTGAGCATCAGACAAGTAACCTCTTCTTTATTTAATGCTTAGGGAGCGATGAGAACTACAGGCCTCACCTATCTGGGCTCCCTACTACGTATAGACCTGGAGAACGTAGACTTTGTTGGGTATGGTTTTCTATCTCTGATTTACCTACTTCGAGCCCTTTTATTTGTCCTGCAGCTTCTCTAAATCCTGGCCTGCTATCGGAATAGCCACAATGACAGTGAAAGTTGTTCTAATGAAGAATATGTGCTGCTACTGGGTATTTACCCCAAAGATACAAAAGTAGGGATCCGAAGGGGTACGTGCACCCCGATGTTTATAGCAGCAATGTGCACAATAGCCAAACTGTGGAAAGAGCCAAGATGTCCATCGACAGATGACTGGATAAAGAAGG
>NW_027825365.1:0-273 GCF_054177405.1 Leptonychotes weddellii | reverse complement strand
AGTTGTCCCATTGGTTTTTAACCCAGCTGCACTCTCAGTCACTCTTTTTTTTTTTTTTAAGATTGTTAATCTTAACCTTAATAGTGGAATAAATGATTGTGGTCAGTACATGTATGAAAATTATGAACGCCGTGGTTTAGACTGCTTTGCAGGACTTTTTGTTTTGTATTCCCCCTTTTTTTCCTTCAGAATGATTCTTAAGCATCAATCAGTGTTTGGTGGTTGCTTCTAGCAAGTCTTTTGCTTCATTTATTTTAGTTGCTAAGTAAGGAG
>NW_027825364.1:0-273 GCF_054177405.1 Leptonychotes weddellii | reverse complement strand
ATGCACAAACAATGAATCATGGAACACTTCATCTAAAACTAATGATGTAATGTATGGGGATTAACATAAGAATAAAATAAATAAATAAATAAATAAATAAAAAAGAGGCAATGATTAAATAAAACAGAAAAAAAAATGTCTCACAGACTGCACATTATTTTATGTGCTGCTAATTAATAAAACATCATTTTAAAAGTTCTGTATTTTATGTTTTCTTGCAGCTAGTCTCAATTCATGACATACCTGTACTTTCAGTCTGTCAATTGTTGACCA
>NW_027825363.1:0-273 GCF_054177405.1 Leptonychotes weddellii | reverse complement strand
GTCGCACTCTTGGTTTAGGTTCAGGTCATGACCTCAGGATCCTGGGATGGAGCCCCGCTCAGTGGGGAGTCTGCTTGAGATCCTCTCCCTTTCCCTCTGCCTTTGCCCCTCCCCCCGCTCACGTTCTCTCTCTTTTTCTTTCTCTCAAATAAATAAATAAATCTTAAAAAAAAAAAGAAGAAGAAGTGGTAACATGCGTGAAAGCTTCAGGACAGGCTAGAGTGGCAGGCAGCAGCAGAGAGGAAAAACGATACTGTGTTGTTGTTTTTTTTT
>NW_027825362.1:0-273 GCF_054177405.1 Leptonychotes weddellii | reverse complement strand
GTCTGCCTTCGGCTCAGGTCATGATCCCAGGGTCCTGGGATCGAGCCTCACATTGGGCTCCTGGCTCGGCCAGGAGCCTGCTTCTCCCTCTCCTGCTGCCCCTGCTTGTGTTCCCTCTCTCACTCTCTCTTTCTCTGTGTCAAATTAAAAAAATAAATAAATAAAATAAACTAAGGAATGTATCCTGTCTTTCTAGCTTTGAATTATGAATACATAATGCCTATATTATACTGAAGAATGTTCAGAGTCTAATACGTTTTCCACCTGTGGGTA
>NW_027825361.1:0-273 GCF_054177405.1 Leptonychotes weddellii | reverse complement strand
ACCAATTTGAAGATAGGGTGTTTTGGCTCATTATGGAAATTTAGTGGGTTGTACAGAAAGAAAGAAAGAGAAAAGAAGGAAGGAAGGAAGCAAGCAAGCAAGCAGGAAGGGAGGGAGGGAGGGAGAACTGGAGGGAGCCTTATCTGGTTGAAGGTACAGCAACTACAGTACGTCACCATCCTTGAAGCTCTTGTTAGCTCTCTGCTGCTTTTGGCTTTTGCAACCAATGACATGATATTTCTTCTTAATAAGCATGGGGAGGGATTATATAGT
>NW_027825360.1:0-273 GCF_054177405.1 Leptonychotes weddellii | reverse complement strand
TACAGTAAAATGTGCCCATTTGAAGGGTATAGGAACCAACCCGGTAACCACCACCATAGTCAGAGGTGTAGAACATTTTCACACTTGAAAAAGTTCCTTCATGTGGCACCTGGGTGACTTAGTTGGTTAAGCATCTGCCTTCGGCTCAGGTCATGATCTCAGGGTCCTAGGATTGAGTCCCAGATTGGGCTCTCTGCTCGGTGGGGAGTGTGCCTCTCCCTCTCCCTCTGCCCCTCCCCCTGCTGGTGCTTCCTCTCTTGCACAAATAAATAA
>NW_027825359.1:0-273 GCF_054177405.1 Leptonychotes weddellii | reverse complement strand
ATTTCCTGTTGGTTCTGTTTCTCTGGAGAACCCTAATACATACACAGACACAAAAACTGATTCATTAACACCTATTTTTTTTTAAAGATTTTATTTATTTATTTGAGACAGAGAGAATGAGAGACAGAGAGCATGAGAGGGAGGAGGGTCAGAGGGAGAAGCAGACTCCCTGCCGAGCAGGGAGCCCGATGCGGGACTCAATCCCGGGACTCCAGGATCATGACCTGAGCCGAAGGCAGTCGCTTAACCAACTGAGCCACCCAGGCGCCCCTC
>NW_027825358.1:0-273 GCF_054177405.1 Leptonychotes weddellii | reverse complement strand
TGGGGCACCTGGGTGGCTCAGTTGGTTAAGCGACTGCCTTCGGCTCAGGTCATGATCCTGGAGTCCCGGGATCAAGTCCCGCATCGGGCTCCCTGCTCGGCGGGGAGTCTGCTTCTCCCTCTGACCCTCCTCCCTCTCATGCTCTCTGTCTCTCATTCTCTCTGTCTCAAATAAATAAATAAAATCTTTAAAAAAAAAAAAAAAAGAAAGAAAATGAATTTTGGATGATAAATTCCCCCATCCTCAAAGCTTCAAAACCTTTTATCATAAATC
>NW_027825357.1:0-273 GCF_054177405.1 Leptonychotes weddellii | reverse complement strand
GGAAAAGGAGAAGAGCAAGGTTATGGTATTGGCTGGAGTGATTCACCCTGATCATCAAGCAGAAATAGGTTTGTGATTATACCTTTAAACAGATAGTTCTATCAAATACACAGATCACTTAGCAATAAAGGTACTGGCTGAAGGTAAAGGGAACACAGATTGGCTGGTGGAGAAAGGAAGTCACTAAGAGTGGTGCAGTGCTCATGATCAGGGGAAGAAATGAGAGCTGGCATCTTTACTTGTATCTCCTTTCTTGAAGAGTATCATGTGCAC
>NW_027825356.1:0-273 GCF_054177405.1 Leptonychotes weddellii | reverse complement strand
CTCCACGGAGGCCAGCATTACCCTGGTGCCAAAATCAGACAAAGATACCACAAAAAAAAGAAAACTACAGGCCAAATCCCTGATGAACAAAGAGGCAGAAATTCTCAACCAAGTATAAGCAAACTGCATTCAACAATACATTAAAAAAATCATTTTTATTCTGGAGATGCAAGAATGTTTCAGTATCTGCAAATCAGTCAATGTGATACACCACATGAACAAAACAAAGGATAAAAATCATATGATCATCTCAGTAGATGCAGAAAAGGCATT
>NW_027825355.1:0-2496 GCF_054177405.1 Leptonychotes weddellii | reverse complement strand
CCTGTAAACCACAGAAGGGCCCCAGGAAGTGTAAGAGCTGAATGCTAACAAGTGAGACTTGGAGGCCCAGGGTTGAACCCGGGGGCCCACTTCCCAGCCTCCCACCCCTGCCTGCAGTGGGAAGGTGAGCCGTGAACAGGGAGAACGGGCGGGAGGGAGGACAAAGAGCCTCTGATGGGAAAGACACAGGTATATCTCACGTAGAGGAAGATCCCCTTCTAGCCAAATTTTCTTTCTTATTGGAAATCCCAGGAAATCTGCAGTGCAGCGTGTGGTTTGGGGGCCTATGGCTTTGAGGTCTAAGAGCAGATTCCCTCATTCAGGATCTATGCAGGGCTCATCACTACGGGCCTACTATGTGTCAGACACTGTTCCTGGGACCTCTGCTCTAAGCCACCCCAACACCATGTTAGATCCTCCCTGCCTCTACCACCAGCCCCAGCCCGTCGTTAACAAGTAGCAAAACTGATTCATTTGGATTTTATCTCCTTTTTATTTCCCCTACTCGCCCCATCGTGGGGTTGCTAATAAACTACATCACAGGGTAAAAGGCTGGCAGCTGGGGGGGGCGGGATAAAGGAAAATGCAAGTGCTGAGCTAATGAATTAATTGGATTTTGATGTACTAAGAGTCCGTAATGAGCTCTCGATTATTCAGGGATATGTTCCCAACCTAATGTAGTCTTCTTTATTTTCCTCTTGCTCTGCTTGAGGCTGAGTAATTTGGAACTTGTATAAAACAACAAGGATTCTTGTGGAAACAAAACAAAATAACCAACCGTAGTCTAATTTTCTTTTCTTTTTAAAGACTTTTCAAGCCTTTTGCTTGTCACCCATTCCCTATTCAAATGCAAGCTTTTTTGAGGTCCAGGATCTAATTTATATTCACATCCTTCCTACCTCCACAACCCCACTAAACAATATTTATGAATATTTTCTCATGTTAACAAATACAATTAATTTTTAGTGGTTTTGTAGTATTCCATTTTATGATGCTTCATAATTTATTTAACCAGACTCATTATTGGACACTTAGATGGTTCTTTATTTTTCAGTATCCCTACAGTACCTTATAAATAAACCTTGTGCACTTTCTTAATAACTTTGTGAAGATAAAGTTCTGGGAAAAAAGTCTGGGTCAAAGTGGATGTGTGTTTTTAAGGGTTTTGACTCATGCTGCCAAATATGCTTCAGAAATATTGCACCAAACGTGTATGAGAGTTCTTATATCTCCATACCCTCATTCAGTGTTTCCTGGGCAGAAATTTCCGGGCATGAGAGATCAGTGAGAAATCACTCCTTTAGATGGGGTTGTTCCCGGTGGGTAGCATTATTATTCAATGCCTTTACCCTTGGCAACGGGCGTCCAAATTTAAGCCCTTTCAAATCCAATAGTGTATATTTATAAAGGTCAGTCTGTTGTTTTCACCCTCCACTGGTTTGACCTCATTTGTAGACTCACCATTTCCACTCCTGGGTGTGTTTGGGGGTTGAGGAGTGAGAAGGGTAAGACTAAAAAGACAATACTCCAAAAAGAAGACTTGTGTCCTCGCTGTTCTTAGAAAGGCAGCACCCTCAGAAACAAAATGGCCGGCTCCACAGGATCCTCCTGTTTCTTCCTGTTTGTAAAATGAAAAAGAAATGAACACTTTTGTGATTCTCTTAAGATCCAGAATTCTTTATGGGCTGAACCATCTAAAGCAATGGTTCTCAAAATAGAAAAGTGAGCTCAGCTTTTAGCCTTGGATCTTATATCATAATTCTGGTTTTATGGCAGTCCCCTGGGTGTTCCTGCCTTCCAGCCAGTCATTACGACAATGAGATAAAAAAAAGATTTTGAAACGAAGTTAGTGATGAGGGAACGGGCAAAGATAGAGGTGTAGAGCTGAAGGGGAAAAGCACTACATAAAGGGGGCAGGAGACAGGGGCAGAACAGGAGGTGGGGTGGGGGAGAGAAAAGTAGAGAGTGCAGTTGCGAAGCCACCTGGGTTTTCAGGGTGTGCTTCAGACCAGCAAGAATGCAAGAGGGCTCAAAGCTCAGCAGAGTTTAGGAGCAGCCCCTATCTCCTCCTACCTCCCCTCCAAAAAGCCACCCCAAATAAACATTTAATCTCAATTATGTTCCTTTAGCCTTTCTTCCAATCAAATTGCAGCCTTAAGCCCCTCCTCTATGGAAATTCTGCAGCTGTTACAGGGGAGTATCTAGAATCACCATCAAAACATGCAACCAATGCAAAATTCCTCTTAAATATTCTAGGACTCTAGGTACCATTTGATATATTAATTATGTAATTTACTGATTAAGTGGGTTAATAAAGAACCACTACTCACGAGATTTTCTAAGGCTCTTGATACGATGTTTCTCTCTGGTCCTGTAAACCACAGAAGGGCCCCAGGAAGTGTAAGAGCTGAATGCTAACAAGTGAGACTTGGAGGCCCAGGGTTGAACCCGGGGGCCCACTTCCCAGCCTCCCACCCCTGCCTGCAGTGGGAAGGT
>NW_027825354.1:0-273 GCF_054177405.1 Leptonychotes weddellii | reverse complement strand
GGAACACAAGCGGGGGGCGGGGAGGGAGAAGCAGGCTTCTCGCAGAGGAGGGAGCCCGACATGGGGGCTCGATACCCGGGCTTGAATCCAGGACTCTGGGATCATGACCTGAGCCAAAGGTGGACACTTAACGACTGAGCCACGCAGGCGCCCCAACATTAACACTTTAGAATCAAGAGTGAGTTTATGTCTGTGATCACCAGTATTTTAGTAGTAAAGATAAACACTCCATAAATATCTTAAATTCACTTGAAAATGTTACAAATAAAGTTT
>NW_027825353.1:0-273 GCF_054177405.1 Leptonychotes weddellii | reverse complement strand
AAATGGAAGTCTTCATGGAAGACTTATAAAAACTGAGCATGTATTAGGGTATAAGGAATATCTTAATTTTCAGAAAGTTATAACCCAGGGTCAGGTTCTCTGATCATATAATATTGAAATCAAATAACAGAAAAGGTAGCTTAAAAAATTCCTACCTCTATGGAAATTTAAAGATACTTTTTTTTTTTTTTTTTTATTTGAGAGAGAGAGAATGAGAGAGAGAGAGAGCATGGGGGGGGAGGGTCAGGGTGAAGCAGACTCCTCGCTGAGCAA
>NW_027825352.1:0-273 GCF_054177405.1 Leptonychotes weddellii | reverse complement strand
GTTCTCTAATAAATAAATAAATAAATAAAATCTTTAAAAAAAAAATAAAAATAAAAATAAACAAATAAAATTTAAAAAAACATGTCCAAAAATTAAGGTCCACACAGCATCCTCTCCACAGCTGCTTCTTTTCCTGGGCCTCTCAGCACCAAGCCCCCTCTAGGTGTCACCCAAATAGAAATCTCAGAATTTTCAACCCAAGTATTTCCTCTCCTTCTCATCCCATATCCAACAGGTCACCAAGCACCATCGATAACACTGCTTAATAACTCC
>NW_027825351.1:0-273 GCF_054177405.1 Leptonychotes weddellii | reverse complement strand
AGGCAGACGCTTACCTAACTGAGCCACCCAGGCATCCCGGATTTTCTTTTCTAGGAAGGATTAACCAAGGCCATGAAGAGCTGGTGTAGGTAGAGGATGGCGTGATAGGACAGTGGAGGGACAGCTGATCAGGGGATGTTCCTGTGAGCAGCCATTAAGGAGAGGTTGTGTTCAAGTGTTGACCAAAGTTCAAGGCCTGGAAGAAAGACAGAAGTCTGTGCTGAGGATGGAAAATCTTTTTCTCTGCCCTCTTATGTTCAGTACCTGGGACCT
>NW_027825350.1:0-273 GCF_054177405.1 Leptonychotes weddellii | reverse complement strand
ATTAATGGGCTACATGATTTGCAGCTGATTTCTCCCAGCTCCCTCTGGGCTCTCCTACCTATCATGGGGGTGTTCACAAGTCTAGACAAGTAGACTTTAAAACTGTGTTCACATCACTACACATTCTACTTGTTTTGTTACTCATGTACATGGTCATTTCAGAAATTCCTCGAATAGTCTGGTACACTAAGTATCAGTCATGATTTTCAGCTCCTAGTAACCCATTGTGTGTGATTCTGGCCTGAAGTAAGAATTTAGACATGTGGTCACTCT
>NW_027825349.1:0-273 GCF_054177405.1 Leptonychotes weddellii | reverse complement strand
ATCCTTGTCTTATCCTACTGAGACTGATGTGTTATATCAAATTCTTCCTGTCCTATGTTACTCTCTTGCTCCAGGAACATATCACTATTTACAGAACAATTCAATCTCTGCATCTGAATTTGTGCAAAGTTAATTTGTTTTTTTTAAATTTTTTATTGTTATGTTAATCACCATACATTACATCATTAGTTTTTTTTTTATTCTTATGTTAATCCCCATACATTACATCATTAGTTCTAGATGAAGTGTTCCATGATTCATTGTTCGTGCACA
>NW_027825348.1:0-273 GCF_054177405.1 Leptonychotes weddellii | reverse complement strand
CCTTTGACAATGCAGTGGGATGGCCGGGCCACCGGCCTGCTGAGGCTGGGTTCCAAAAGCCCCCAAGCCCTCTGCGTGTTCTCCTGGACACTCGTGCTGGGAGGATTTCACCACTGAGTGAGAAGTCGGCCACCCCGAGCAGCCATGTGGGGAGACCATGTGGGCACACCAGAGAGAGAGAGAGAGAGAGAGAGAGAGATGGATGCCTGGCAGAGCCAGCTCATGTGGGATCCAGTTGCTTGGGTCTCCCTGCCCAGACCCTGAGCATGTGAA
>NW_027825347.1:0-273 GCF_054177405.1 Leptonychotes weddellii | reverse complement strand
ATATGGGGGAGCCATGGATCAAGAATGATTTCTCATAACGTATTCAGTTGATTAGTGATGTATTTACAACAAGAATAATTTCAGTCCTCATCTAGACTCAGTCCAAGAATCACAGAGCTTCCTGCCATAGTGTAAATCAAGAGATGGCCCTTCTGCCAGCCACCCCAAGTGGGGCAGTCTCATGGTTTGCAAACAAACCCGTCTGTAGGCACATCCTCCTCCCACGATGCTCTACCCTCCATATTCCAAACTCCTACCTTGTTCAATTCCACT
>NW_027825346.1:0-273 GCF_054177405.1 Leptonychotes weddellii | reverse complement strand
TAAACATACCTCCCCATGCAAGTGATGATACTTCAAATAAATTTATTTATTTATTTATTTTAAGTTGGCTCCATGCTAGACCTGGAGCCTAACGTGGGGCTTGAACTCACAAACCTGAGATCAAGACCTAAGCTAAGATCAAGAATCAGACGCTTAAAAGACTGAGCCACCCAAGTGCCCCCAAATTATATATATTTTACAATTTAATGTACCATAACTGATTAGGATTATTTCTGAGAGACAAGACTTAATGGGGAAAAATAAGAAAGATTA
>NW_027825345.1:0-273 GCF_054177405.1 Leptonychotes weddellii | reverse complement strand
AAGCATTCTATGCTTATGGATTGGAAGAACAAACATTGTTAAAATGTCTGTAACTACCAAAAGCAATCTACACATTTATTAATGCATCTTAATACCACCAGTATTTTTCACAGAGCTAGAATAAATAATCCTAAAATTTGTATGGAACCACAAAAGACCCCCAATAGCCAAAGCAATTCTGAAAAAGAAAAACAAAATTGGAGGCATCACAATTCTGTATTTCAAACTATATTACAAAGTTGTAGTCATCAAGGCAGTATGGTACTGGGTGCT
>NW_027825344.1:0-2496 GCF_054177405.1 Leptonychotes weddellii | reverse complement strand
ATGGGTGGCTAGATGGATGATAGATGGATGATGGATGGATAGGTAGTTAATGGGTGGATGAATGGATGGATGGATGGGTGTGTTGATGGGGGCTAATGGATGGATGGATGGATGGATGTTTGGATAGATGATGAATGGGTGAATGGATGGATGGTGGGTGGACAGATGGATGGATGGATAGATGGATGGTTGGATAAATGGATGGATGGATGGATGGGTGGATGGATGGATAGGTGGTTAATGGGTAGATGGATGGATGGGTGGATGGATGATAGATGGATGAAGGATGGATGGGTGGTTGATGAGTGGTTAATGGGTGGATGGATGGATGGATGAATGGATTTATGGTGGGTGGACAAATGGATGGATGGATAGATGGATGGTTGGATAAACGGATGGATGGGTGAATGGATGAACGGATGGTTGGTGGGTGGGTAGGTGGGTGGATGGATGGGTGAATGGGTGGCTGGATGGATGATAGATGGATGGATGGATGAATGGCTGGATGGTGGGTGGACAAATGGATGGATGGATAGATGGATGGTTGGATAAATGGATGGATGGATGGATGGGTGGATGGATGGATAGGTGGTTAATGGGTAGATGGATGGATGGATGGATGGGTGGATGGATGATAGATGGATGAAGGATGGATGGGTGGTTGATGAGTGGTTAATGGGTGGATGGATGGATGGATGAGTGGATGGATGGTGGGCGGACAAATGGATGGATGGATAGATGGATGGTTGGATAAATGGATGGATGGATGGATGGGTGGATGGATGAACCGATGGATGGTGGGTGGGTAGGTGAGTGGGGGGATGGATGGATGGGTGGATGGGTGGGTGGATAGATGGGTGGATGGATGATAGATGGGTGATGGATGGGTGAATGGGTGAATGGATGGATGGATGGATAGATGAATGGGTGGATGGATGGATGGATGGGTGGATGGATGGGGGATGAATGGTAGAATGGATGAATGACAGATGAGTGGTGGGTGGTTGGATGGATAGATGCATGGACAAGTAACAGTAGAGTTAATAGTTGATATCAAATACTCTGCCCTATCGTTCCTATTAGGACATGCCCTAGTTATGAAACTATGGATGCTGGCCACTGCATTTACAGATCTATTCTTGCCACTTCCCATCCATCAGCATTTCTGATAGATAATCAAATAATTGTATTTTAAGTTCTTAGTGACAGAGAACCGCTGCCATTCCAAGGCAGCCTTCTCCCCATGGGAATATTTTTACTTCTTTTGAACCGAAATATGTCTTGGCACATTTCCTCCCTGGCTGTCTGTGACTGGGATTCCAGAACCAAGAGCAGGAGGCAAGGGAGAGATGCGTAGGTTGAGATGGAAATGAGGCACAGGGTCACTTCCCCTGGGTGATCTGGCTCAACCTGAGGGCCAACCCTGCGGCTCCGCTCCCGTTTCCCTTCTCCATGTTCCTCTAGAATCTTGAGGCATCTGCAGCTCTGGCTAGATGCTGGGATGGATGGTGGGCACAGCTGCTTCTGGGGCACACCCTCACATTCTCTGGCTCCCCTGGGGTTGTGGGAGGGGAGAGCTGTGAGCTCCCCTCCCGGGCTGGCCACAGGACCCAGCCTGCTGTGTGTGTTGGGGGGGAGGCGGGGGACGAATCAGATCCAGACTTCATGACACCCAAGAAGTCTGCACCAGCCAGCCCCTACCTGAGTCACCGCAGACCAGAGCTATGGGCCATGTGGCTGGCACTCAGACACACACGGCCTTCGGAGGGACTTGGTTGCGTGTGCGCCCTCGTCCAGCCTCACGTCCCCCAGGTGCTCTCGGCCCTGGCCCCCTGGCCCAGCAGAGGCCAGGCTAGCTGCGGAAGGGAGAGGGGCCGTTCCCCCGTGCTATGGGGATGCAGGGCAGCAGGGGCAGGCAGTCAGCACACCAGCTCGTGGTTCTGGCTCTGCCGGCCCCGGCTCTGCAACCTCGGATGCCAGTCTGAGCCTCGGTTTCCCCATGCGGGACCTGGGTGCAGCAGCCGTGAGGGTTGGCGAGCCGGGCAAGCTGCTGGACGTGACTGCTGGGCACTGAGCTGGGCTCGGTGACGCCCCGCACACATGAGTCCAGTACCCGCCTTGTCCGGTCACTCGCCCGCGAGCGTTCTCGAGTGAGTCACGGCGACTGAGCCCAACCGGAGGAACAGTGGGCTGGGCTGCACCTCCCGGGTCTTGGCCAGAGCACGAGGGGCAGGGGGCCCGCCGGCCAGGGCACCGCGCTGACCCTGTGCCCACCGGCCTCCCTGGGAGCGTGCTCTCTGCTACCAAACGGGGCAGGCCGTGCTCGTCTCTGCCTCCGGGGTCTCCCTGCTCTGACCTCCCAGTGCAGTGCGGCGGGTGCTGGGGAGGGCAGCAGCCTCCCCATTTGGGGAGCAGAGAGGATTCCCCCTCGAGGTGATAAGTGGAGCAGAGAGCTGGGCATAAACAAGGGGAAAACTGGAGAACCAGGAGGGAGGG
>NW_027825343.1:0-273 GCF_054177405.1 Leptonychotes weddellii | reverse complement strand
ACAGTTAGGAAGAGAAGTCAGGACCGGAAATAGAGATTAGAGAATTCATTCAAAGGCTTAAGACCTTCAATCCGGTGCCATTGTTAAAATCGGGTTTTATAGCTTTACTGTAAAAGGTTGTTGAGAATACAGCCATTCTATGAGGTTCTATCTTTGGTTCCCTGAGATGTTTTTATCTTTATAGGTTGTTAAATTTTTTTTTTTTTTTTTTTTAAAGATATTATTTATTTATTTATTTGAGACAGAGAGAATGAGAGACAGAGAGCATGAGAG
>NW_027825342.1:0-273 GCF_054177405.1 Leptonychotes weddellii | reverse complement strand
GCTATGAATACCTATATGCATAAAAATGATTATTATCACAATATTGTTTATAATAGTGAGAAAATGAAAACAGACAAAATGTACAATGATAGAGAATTACACAAATTATCATGAGTATAACTATACAAGGTAATGCTGTATTGCCATTAAAAATGATGATGTATATTCTGGATGTATATTCTGGATGTGAGGTTGGGTAAACAAATCTTACCATTTGCCCCTCTTTCCTGAGGAAAAGAGGGCCAATGGAAAATCGGTATGCAAAGGGAAATT
>NW_027825341.1:0-273 GCF_054177405.1 Leptonychotes weddellii | reverse complement strand
TTCAGTTTCTACAGCGCTTGCTGTCATGTGCGTGGTAGCAGACAGATGTGGGCTCAGGTCCTAGCTTAGTAGCCTCCTGAGTCATCTTGGACAAGCCACGTGACCTCTCTGTGCCTCAGTTTCCTCATGTGTAAAATACTGTCTCTAAGGTTGTTGTGAGGATGAAAGTAGCTGAGAACACAAAGGCCCTGTGTCTGGCACTCTGGGAGCCTTTTTGCTTTTTCGACCAAAGGCCCAGGAGCAACTGGATGGGCACCGTTGACCGAGTAGGTT
>NW_027825340.1:0-273 GCF_054177405.1 Leptonychotes weddellii | reverse complement strand
ATGAGCACTGGGGGGACAGGGAGACGTCTGTACGTGCCTCTCAGTCCCGGGCGCCCAGGGTGGAGACTCAGTCGCAGGGATTATGGACGCTCCTAGGCTGCCTTCCACGGTGCTGTGATAACAATGAGCCTCGTGCTGGAGCTCACACTCGTGCTGGAACGTAATTCCTGCCTCCCAGACGAGGAGGCGGGCGGTAAGAGCTCAAAGACACTGGATTTCTACCTTACGTACAGGCAGACCTCAAACGTTAGACCTTCAAGCCTGGGGGCTTGC
>NW_027825339.1:0-273 GCF_054177405.1 Leptonychotes weddellii | reverse complement strand
GCATGTCTCCTATTGTTTTTGTACCAACAGGGCAAATGTCAATGCAGTAGAAGGCCAATAACATCTTAGAGTTATTTTTAAATAATTTTTGACATTGCAAATCCCCTGAAAGTGTCCAAGTGTGCTCATGCCTCTGTGAACTAAACTGAGAATGATTGTTAAAGAATATTTGTTTAAAAGTAAATAAAAACTCATGTGAAGCATGAATTTTAAATTAAATACAGAGTTCTTGATGTTCTGATATTTGTATGATGCTAGAGTGGACAAAAAGTA
>NW_027825338.1:0-273 GCF_054177405.1 Leptonychotes weddellii | reverse complement strand
GGCGCCTGGGTGGCTCAGTTGTTAAGCAACTGCCTTCGGCTCAGGTCATGGTCCCAGGGTCCTGGGATCGAGTACCATATCGGGCTCTCTGCTCCGCGGGAAGCCTGCTTCTCCCTCTCCCACTCCCCCTGCTTGTGTTCCCTCTCTCGCTGTGTCTCTCTCTGTCAAATAAATAAATAAAATCTTTAAAAAAAAAAAAAGGTATCACATATCTCCTATGTGCAAGATACTATATTCAGTGCTTCTGGGGTTTACATAGAAATACATCATGGA
>NW_027825337.1:0-273 GCF_054177405.1 Leptonychotes weddellii | reverse complement strand
TTTCTTCCCTTGCTCTCTGCTCTCATGATTAGCTGGCTTTCTTTAATGATATACTTGGATTCCTTTCTCTTTATTTTTTGCATAGCTATTACTTTTTTTTTTTTTTGTGGTTATCACTAGGTTTGTATAGAACATCTTCTGCATAGAGTAGTCTATATTAAGTTGATGGTTGTTTAAGTTTGAACCCATTTTGTACTCCTCCCCCCCATATTTTAGGTATATGGTGTCATAATTTACATCCTTCTGTGAGTCCCTTGACTGATTTTTTTATAG
>NW_027825336.1:0-273 GCF_054177405.1 Leptonychotes weddellii | reverse complement strand
GGGACTCCGGGATCATGACCTGAGCCGAAGGCAGTCGCTTAACCGACTGAGCCACCCAGGCGCCCCTAGGGTCCATATTTAAAACTTAAAAAAACAAAGGCTCAGTGTGGTTCTTTTAGTACAGGATACTCAGGGTTTTCTTATTGAAGACCTGTTTTTTTTTGAGCTGTAATTGCTTTTCATATTCAGAATTATTAAAATAATTTAACTGTAATTCTACTTCAATAGACTGAAACTGTTGAGGAGCCCATGGAGGAAGAAGAAGCAGCAAAA
>NW_027825335.1:0-273 GCF_054177405.1 Leptonychotes weddellii | reverse complement strand
CGAGTATGTAAGTAATGAAAATATGCCCACTTATGAACATGGCAGAGAACAGGCCACAAGCCACGTCCTCCCATTACAGCCATGTCTTCACCACGGACGGTCTCCTAGCCCCTATCTTGCCTGTGTATGTATAAATTCAATGTCATACTCAAGAAAACCCAGCAAGAACTACTGGGTATTTACCCCAAAGATACAAAAGCAGGGATCCGAAGGGGTACGTGCACCCCGATGTTTATAGCAGCAATGTCCACAATAGCCAAACTGTGGAAAGAG
>NW_027825334.1:0-2497 GCF_054177405.1 Leptonychotes weddellii | reverse complement strand
GTATGTGCTATGGTGAACACTGTGAATTGTGTAAGACTGATGAATCACACCTTTGAAACAAATAATACATTATATGTTAAAAGAAAAAAGAAGAAGATAGTAGGAAGGGAAAAATGAAGAGGGGGAAATCAGAGGGGGAGATGAACCACGAGAGACTATGGACTCTGTGAAACAAACTGAGGGTTCTAGAGGGGAGGGGGGTGGGGGATGGGTTAGCCTGGTGATGGGTGTTAAAGAGAGCATGTATTGAATGGAGCACTGGGCGTTATACACAAACAATGAAACATGAACATTACATCAAAAACTAATGATGTTATGTATGGTGATTAACATAACATAATAAAATAAAATTAAAAAGAAAAACTTCTTGTGTCTTTGAGTGTGTTTCTTGAAGACAGTATATAGTCAGCTTATTCCTTTGCCATTTTGACTATTTCAAATTTATATTAAAAAGGCTTAAAACATGTTTTACGTTATTTGTGATTTAAACTATTCTTTCTCCTTGTGCTTTTTTTTTCCTATTCTTTTATTCCTAGAAAGTCTTTCTTCATAAAGAGATTAGAGAAATACCTACATTTCTCTAACTTCTTATGACTTGATCTACTGAACTATTGAATCTTTCTGGAATTTCTTCATGGGCACAATATGAATTGCTCCAGACTTATTTTTTGAAACAATTGACGGGGCCACCTGGGTGGCTTAGTCGGTTAAGAAACCAACTCTTGGTTTTGGGGCAGGTCATGATCCCAGAGTTGTGAGATCAAGCCCTGCATCGGAAGGCCTGCATGCTCAGTGTGCAGTCTGTTTGAGATTCTCTCTCTCCCTCTCCCTCTGCCTCTGCCCCTCCCCCCTCCATTCCCTCACCCTGCACTCTCTCTTTCTCCAAAATAAATAAATCAGGGGCGCCTGGGTGGCTCAGTCGTTAAGCATCTGCCGGCTCAGGTCCTGGGATCGAGCCCTGCATCACGCTCCCTGCTGGGCGGGAAGCCTGTTTCTCCCTCTCCCACTCCCCCTGCTTGTGTTCCCTCTCTCGCTGTGTCTCTCTCTGTCAAATAAATAAATCTTCAAAAAAATAAAAATTAAAAATCAATCAATCAATCAAATCTTTAAAAAAGAAACAATTGACAAACTCTCAGTTGCACCCTATGTTTAAAAAGCTGGGTTTTTTTTTTTTGTTTCTGATTAATGAAGTAACCCTCATCACGTATCATGCTTTATTCTTTTCGATTGATCTATCTAACAATTCTCAAGTCAATATCATACTGGTTTATTTATTTTAGCTTTAGTTTGTTTTAACATTTGATGGGACTACTACCCCTTCATAGTGCCCATTTATTTTCATTGTCAATTTCCTTCATTTGGAAGTTTTTATTTTATTTTTTTATTTAAATTCAATTAGCCAACATTAGTTTTTGATATAATGTTCAACGATTCATTAGTTGTGTATAATACCCAGTGCTCATGATTTTATTTATTTGAGAGAAAGAGAGAGAGAGACAGCACAGAGGGAGAGTGAGAGGGAGAAGCAGACTCCCTGCGGAGCAGAGAGCCCAATGTGGGGCTCAATCCCAGGACCCTGAGATCATGGCCTGAGCCAAAGGCAGATGCTAAACCAACTGAGCCACCCAGGTGCCCCTGTAAGTTTTTATTTTAATTCCAGTTAGTTAAACTACAGTGTTATGTTAGTTTTAGGTGTACAATATAGTGATTCAAAAATCCCACATATCACCCAGTGCTTATCACGACAAGGGCACTCCTTAATCCCCATCACCTATTTCACCCATCCCCCCACCCACCTCCCCTCTAGTAACCATCAGTTTGTTCTCAATAGCTAGGAGTCTGTTTCTTGGCCTCTTGCTCTCACTCTCCCTCTCTCTCTCTCCCCTAGATCATTTGTTTTGTTTCTTAAATTCCACACATGAGTGAAATCATATAGTATTTCTCATTTTTGACTGACTTATTTCACTTAGCATTTTACTCTCTAACTCCATCCATGTTGTTACATATGGCAAGATTTCATTCTTTTCTTGTGGCTGGACAATATCTGATTATGTCTATATAGCATATCTTCTTTATCCATTCATCTATCGATGGACACCTGGGCTGCTTCTGTAATTTGGCTATTGTAAATAATGCTGCTACAAACGTAGGGGTGTATGTATCCTTTTGAATTAGTGTTTTTGTATTTTTGGGTAAATATACAGTGGTGTGATTCTTGGATCATAGGGTAGTTCTATTTCTAACTTTTTTGAGGAACCTCTGTACTGTTTTCCAAAGTGGCTGAACCAGTTTGCATTCCCACCAACAGTGCACGAGTGTTTCTTTTCCTCCATATCCTCGCCAACACTTTTTTCTGTGCTTTGATTTTAGCCATTCTGACAGGTGTGAGGTGATATCTCATTGTAGCTTTGATTTTTGCACTTGCTTTTTTATGTTAATTTAGCCACCATACAGTACATCATTAGTTTTTGATGTAGCATTCAGTGATTCATTAGTT
>NW_027825333.1:0-273 GCF_054177405.1 Leptonychotes weddellii | reverse complement strand
GCTGTGCCCAGCCTTCCAGCCAATCCTGTGTATAAGTGAAACCATCTTCTATTTTCCAGATCACTTTACCTGCTAACTGAATATTAAAGTGATCCTAGTCAACAACACATGAAGCAGAATTGTCAAGCAAAACACTGTCTGTATTCCTGACTCCCAAAATTGTGAGATAAAGTAAAATGGTTGTATATATATATATATACACACACATACACACACATACACACACACACACACAATGGAATATTATGCAGCCATCAAAAGGAATGAGATCTT
>NW_027825332.1:0-273 GCF_054177405.1 Leptonychotes weddellii | reverse complement strand
CTCTGACCCTATCCCCTCTCATGTGTTCTCATCTCATTCTCTCTCTCTCAAATAAATAAATAAATAATCTTTAAAAAAAAAAAAAAAAACATGGAGAAGGGTGCCTGGAAGGCTCAGTCAGTAGAGCATGTGACCCTTGATCTCAGGGTTGTGAGTTCAAGCCCCACATTGGGCAGAGAGCCTACTTAAAAATCAATAAATAAGAATTAAAAAAACAAAACAAAACCATGGAGAGCAAGTCCTGGTTCTCCCCCTTCTAATTGTTTGGCTTTG
>NW_027825331.1:0-273 GCF_054177405.1 Leptonychotes weddellii | reverse complement strand
CCTAACACTGAACCATATGTAAGGCAAACACGGAATTAACTGAGTACTTGAGACAATAATCTTTTCTTCTGTAATGGCAGCCCTGTATTAGACAAGAGCAAAATCAGGCAGATTATGGTTGTTATGAGAGAACTTTTAAAAAATTTTTCTTTTTTTTTTTTAAAGATTACTGATATGAGGAATTCTTTTTTTTTTTTTTAATTTTATTATGTTGTGTTAGTCACCATACATCATTAGTTTTTGATGTGGTGATCCACGATCCATTGTTTTCGT
>NW_027825330.1:0-273 GCF_054177405.1 Leptonychotes weddellii | reverse complement strand
TTTATATGTAAATACATGACTTTCTTTTAGCAAGAGTGTCCAAAACTCTAAAAATTACCAATTATGTGATCTATTTTTTTGATAGCTATCGTTTTTCCCTCTCCTTTATGACAACTTAGAAATATCATTTTTAGGGGACGACTGGGTAGCTCAGTCATTAAGTGTCTGCCTTGGGCTCAGGTCATGGTCCCAAGGTCCTAGGATCGGGCCCCGCGTTAGGCTCCCTGCTCAGTGGGAGGCCTGCGTCTCCCTCTCCCACTCTCCCTGCTTGTA
>NW_027825329.1:0-273 GCF_054177405.1 Leptonychotes weddellii | reverse complement strand
TGCAAAATATTGGGCGCCTGGGTGGCTCAGTTGGTTAAGCGACTGCCTTTGGCTCAGGTCATGATCCTGGAGTCCTGGGATCGAGTCCCGCATCGGGCTTCCTGCTCAGCAGGGAGTCTGCTTCTCCCTCTGACCCTCCCCCCTTCTCATGTGCTCTCTCTCTCTCAAATAAATAAATAAAATCTTTAAAAAAAAAAAAGCAAAATATTACCCAGTAGTGATAAATAAACCGCCAAAGGAACACAGGTATTGGCAATGTAATAGTCTTCCGTG
>NW_027825328.1:0-273 GCF_054177405.1 Leptonychotes weddellii | reverse complement strand
AGAAAAACAAACAGCCGTTTAATAACATGTATACGTCCTGTATACATGAGAGATACTCTGAAGAAGTGAGTAAAACTCCCTGGAAAGGCCCAAGCCACCGCCTTAAATACCGTCTTCCACTAAAAGATGTTGATGTGGGAGGAGAGCGCACAGGGAGCCCGGTATGGGTTACCAGGAAAAGGTAAACAAGGCTGTGATGCAGAATTAAGTTCGGGCCTTCTCCATGGACAAAACTGATTTAATCATCATTTAGTCATCCTTCTCTTTCTGGTA
>NW_027825327.1:0-273 GCF_054177405.1 Leptonychotes weddellii | reverse complement strand
CCAGTGTGAACAAGGGAGCCCCATAAAAAGTTTTCAGTGGGTTCATCATTAAATTGCCTTTTATGTATGTGAACTAAATTGTTCATGATCCTAGATCTCCTCTCACTTTAACAACTGCATTTAGAATATTCCCCCTGTAATGTTGTCTGAAATTCTTATGTTTAATGTCTCTGTAGTTCACTCAGTCCAAAAAATCATTTATTATAATGTATTTGATCCATGTGATTGATTTTATTATTAAATCCATATAGTTTTGTAAATAATCAGGGTTAA
>NW_027825326.1:0-273 GCF_054177405.1 Leptonychotes weddellii | reverse complement strand
CAGGCCTATGCAGACATTGCAAGTGCTACATTGCATAGCTAGCTCTTCACTATGTCAAGGCCAACATTATAAATTAGTAGCTTTCAACCTGCTTAAACCAACAGGGTCCAACACAGTCCCAATTCAGAAGCACTGGGTCAGAATTGGGAAGGGGGTATGTAGCAGAGAGTACAGTAAAGATTTACATCTTTAAAAATCTTTATAATTAGCAAGTTGGGGAGTCCTTGCTCCAAGTAATTTATGATCATTTTGAAAACCAATTGACAAAATACA
>NW_027825325.1:0-273 GCF_054177405.1 Leptonychotes weddellii | reverse complement strand
TTACATGGAGAGGAGTTCACTGTATTATTGTGTTGCAAACATTTATAATGAACACTTTTTAGAAAAAAAGCAAAGGGTGAAAAATTTATGGAATGGATCTTTAAGGTTTTTCAGATATTCTTGAATTTGTACATTGGATTTACTTCATGGGGAAGCCAATTTATTTGTTCCCAATTGAACTTCTTTGTCTTCCTAAAATTTAAATTTATCCAGAAAGAAAGGTGATTCAATGCTATTGTATCTCAATGTCTCAGTTTGAAGAATATGTTTTTA
>NW_027825324.1:0-273 GCF_054177405.1 Leptonychotes weddellii | reverse complement strand
CAGCCCTCGCACGCCGATGCAGTGGGTCTAGACGAGACTCTCCCAAGGGAAACCGCACACAAAGCAAACACCCTACACAGTTAGAAGGCTATGAGCTTGGGGTTCTGACAGAGACCACGGAGGAGGGCGAATGCAAGAGGAATCCAACGCGGGGGGCACCACCTCCCGCTGTGTGCCCGGAGCCCCATCCAGAGTGGTCAGCTTTGCTTCCTGTTGGTCTAGGAAATGCGGAATCACCAGTCAGGGCCCCTAAGCCAGCCCTGGTGTTTGCCT
>NW_027825323.1:0-2497 GCF_054177405.1 Leptonychotes weddellii | reverse complement strand
CAAAATTTTAGAGAGAAAACAACTTATATATATATATACATGCCAAAATAAGGGTAACTACTATGAAGGGATAGAATATGACTCTAAAAATGAAAAATAAAAATGTTTTTTAAAAAAGGGGTTGATAAGATGTTGGTTGAAAAAGGAAAAAAGAAAAATTCAAACAAAAAAAAAGACAGTTAAAAAAAAATTAACTTTGAAAGACTAAAGCGTCATGGTAAAAAAGCCATGAATTCTATGTGCAGTATTCACCTAGAGCTGGAGTTCTGCCAAACTTGGTCTTGGCTGGCTGTTCTCGCTGATCTTCTGGGGAGGGGCCTGTTGCCGTGGTTTCCAAATGTCTTTGCCGGAGGCGGAATTGCCCCGCCCTTGCCCCCTCCCGGCTAAGTAATTTGCTCGGGTTTGCTCTCGGGAGCTTTTGTTCCCTGCGAGCTTTCCGTACAGCTTTGGAGGCGGAGAGTGAAAATGGCAGCCTCCCGATCTCCGCCCCGGAGGAGCCGAGAACTCGGGGCTCCATGCCTCAGTGAGCCCCCAGAGAAAAGCAGTCGATCACTCCCATCTCCCGGGTCTCCGGCTGCACTCTGGCTGCACTCCGTGCTCACCTGGCCTGTGACCGAGTGTTTCTATCTCTGACACCTGACACAGTGTGGAATCTCCAAACCCAGCAGATCCCTGCACTGCGCTCCCGTGCTGCTCCTCCCGGGGAAGGAAGGTGAGTCTCTCCGGATCTGCCACTTGTTGGGTCCCTGCTGGAGGAGCAGTGACCCGACTGTGCCGCGGATCACAGTTTATGGCAACCCCGAGCTGAGAGCCCGCGCCTTGGCTCCGTCTCTGCAGCCGGCTTCCCTGCTCTGATACCTGGGAGCTCTGCCACACTCAGGCACCCCCAGTCTTTCTGTGACCCCGAGGGTCCTGAGACCACACTGTCCCGCGAGGGTTCCACCCCCTGCTTAGCTACTGGAGCGACGTCCCTCAGGGGAGCAGACTTCTAAAAATTCCAATTTTGTGCTCCGTGGCTCTATCACTTGCCAGAAGCTGCCGATGGAGGCCCCCTCCTGCGCCGTCTATCCTCCTGAATATTGCCTTGGGATCCCTTCTCCGCACGTCCTAACTTCCAGAAAGTGGTCACTTTTCTGTTAGAGAGTTGTTGCTATTCTTTTCTTGGATCTCCTGTTGAGTTTGTAGGTGTTCAGAATGGTTTGATCCCCATCCAGCTGAATTCCTGAGACCGACTAAACCCAGGTCTCCTACTCCTCCCAGTCTACTTCTTTTTAAACATTAAGTTGTCTGGTTTCTATTTCTCTGCTTCTTCTTTCTTCAAATTTCTACTGTAATTCTCCTGGCCATTGCCTAAATGACTTCCCTTTCTCCAAAACTTACCACAAATGGAATCTTTTAAAATTGTCTTTGGCATAAAACCCCACATAAGTTTTAAGTTTGTTTTTTTTTTTTCCCTGGGAGCTTAAAAAACAGCAACAAAAAATAATAAAAACTGCCATCATTGGTTTTCCCAGGTAGTTTTTTTTCCGTATATCTTCAATCATTAGTGTCTCTGGTCTAAATAGGTATTCTTAAAACTAATTAACATATTTTTAGTCCACAAGAGTTGTTTAAAATGCAATACTAGGGAACACATTTAGCTGTTGGAAGGTGGCAGGACATTTTCTAGGTGGATGAAGTTATATTTGCTATCATATTGTTACTGGGGCACAGGGGTGCAAGAGCACCTGGCTCCAGGGGTCCCAAACAGACCAGGTTCAGCCACTCCCTGCTAACAAAATCCAAAGGCAGAGGGACAGGTGGTGGTAAAACAAGAAAGGGATTTATTCCAGTGAGGCCAGCACTGGGAAGACAGCAGACTGGCATGGTCTCAAAGACTATCTCCGAAGTTCCAAAAATACTTCTAGGTTTATATAAGGAAAATGTGGGACAAAGGTCAGTGGGTACAGCAGGTGGACAGTGAAGGTCAAGTTTATCATTGTCTTGAAGTCAATCATGGGCAGGGGCTTGCTGGCTAAGTCCTTATTGCTTGAGGGGTTAGTTTTGGTTCTCATCAGGGGATGCTTTGCCCACAGGTTCTTTTGCCTGAGTTAAGAGATAAACTGGAAAGAGGAACTTAATTAGAAGTACAGACTGAGGTCTTTCATCCACTTTGAGTTTATCTTTGTGAATGGTGTTAGAGAATGGTCAAGTTTCATTCTTCTGCATGTGGCTGTCCAATTTTCCCAGCACCATTTATTGAAGAGACTATCTTTTTTCCATTGCATGTTTTTTCCTGCTTTGTCAAAGATTGTTTGACCATAGTGTTGAGGGTCCATATCTGGGTTCTCTATTCTGTTCCATTGGTCTGTATGTCTGTTTTTGTGCCAGTACCATGCTGTCTTGGTGACCACTGATTTGTAATATAGCTTGAAATCGGGCAACGTGATGCCCCCAGCTTTGTTTTTCTTTTTCAACATCTCCTTGGCGATTCGGGGTCTTTTCTGATTCCATACAA
>NW_027825322.1:0-273 GCF_054177405.1 Leptonychotes weddellii | reverse complement strand
GCGCCTGGGTGGCTCAGTTGGTTGAGCGACTGCCTTCGGCTCAGGTCATGATCCTGGAGTCCCGGGATCGAGTCCCGCATCGGGCTCCCTGCTCGGCAGGGAGTCTGCTTCTCCCTCTCCCGCTCCCCCCTCTTGTGCTCTTTCTCTCTCTCACTCTCTCTCTCAAATAAATAAATAAAATCTTTAAAAAAAAAAAAAAGGATAAAACCTAAATATCTTCCTATGTGCTCAGGATCTCACCTTCCTCTCCAGCCTTCTCTCAAGAACTGCCGG
>NW_027825321.1:0-273 GCF_054177405.1 Leptonychotes weddellii | reverse complement strand
GGGAGCCGCTGACGGCCGGGGGCCGGGAGGTAACTACATTGTTAAACGGTTCTCAGAGATTTCTAGCTCAAGGATTTTTTTGATTTACTTTTTTTGCTTCTCCATTTCTCTAATCTAATTCTCTGCTCTGTATTATTTGAATTTCTATTATAGACATTTATTTCGTGGGAAATAAGGAAGAAAGTTTGAAAATAACATCAAAACTGCTCTAAACCTCTTGGGTAGTATCAAGGAAAGAATCGCGCTGTATTGAATGTAGTTTTTATTTTGACC
>NW_027825320.1:0-273 GCF_054177405.1 Leptonychotes weddellii | reverse complement strand
CCTGGGCCAGGCCTCGGTGTCCCTTCACGGTGGACACACCTGGGTCAATAGAGCGAGATGGAGAGGACAGCCGGTTCCAAGATGTCACTTTGCTGCTGAAATATGCTGAGGAACGCCTCTTCGCACTAGTCAGGACGCCTGGGGGAGTTCAGAGAAACTACACACATGCACGCACACACGTGTACACACTCTGACACTCACCCCCACACACACACACATACTCAGAATTGGACACACATGCACACACATGTCATACACCCACATGCAGACACA
>NW_027825319.1:0-273 GCF_054177405.1 Leptonychotes weddellii | reverse complement strand
ATATCCTTGCAACCTTAATTTTAAATGTAAAAAAATGGGGGGAGGACTTAATCTCAAATAAATGAATAGATGAAGCAATCAGACCAAAGGGTCAACAATGTCAGAAAATAAGAGAAAATTGGGAGTAAGGTCGGTGTACAAACCATTTGTAGACGGAAGGCTACAGTTTTTTTTTTTTATTTTTTATTTTTTTTATTCTTATGTTAATCTGCATACATTACATCATTAGTTCTAGATGAAGTGTTCCATGATTCATTGTTTGTGCATAACACC
>NW_027825318.1:0-273 GCF_054177405.1 Leptonychotes weddellii | reverse complement strand
CCATATTGAGTCACATGGCTCTGCCAAACTTTAAGGGGACAGAAAGTACCGTCCCACGATGGGTCTAGGAATACTGGTGGACGGCTCTCATGGTTACAGTATCTCTCACAGTTTTCTCTCAGACCCTAACATCTCTGCTAAACTCTAGACTGGTGGATCAAAGTGCCTACTTGACATCTCTTGGATATAGGAGACAATTAAAACTTCGGATATCCAAACCAAAATTCTCGGCTTCTCGCTCACCCTCACCTCCTATTGCCTGATTTGTCACTG
>NW_027825317.1:0-273 GCF_054177405.1 Leptonychotes weddellii | reverse complement strand
TGACTTTTCTCTATGTCCATGATTACTGCTCCTGATACCTGCAGGAGCTTTTGGAGCTATTTGATAAGATCAAGGCTCCTAGAGTTCAAACACATCCACAGGAGCTCATCGTGGGCAATCATTCTGTTGCTCTCTCTCCTTTGAGAAACCAACCATCCTGCTCCCTACACCCAGAAGGAGCTTTCTTTTTTTTTTTTTTATTCTTATGTTAATCCCCATACATTACATCACTAGTTCTAGATGAAGTGTTCCATGATTCATTGTTTGTGCATA
>NW_027825316.1:0-273 GCF_054177405.1 Leptonychotes weddellii | reverse complement strand
AGCTAGCAAAATCAGAGATTTGCTCCTACTGCCACTGTCCTTAGGAATAGTCCACATGCATGAGATGGTCGTGGAGATAATGCAGGTTGGGTTCCAGGCCACCACAATAAAGTGAATCACAATGAAGTGAGCCAAATGAAGTTTTTGGTTTCCCAGTGTGTATAAAAGTTACGTTTACACTATACTGGAGTCTATCAAGCGTGCAATAATAGCATTATGTCTATAAAGGTAATGGACATGTCTTAATTAAAAATACTTCATTGCTGCTGGTGC
>NW_027825315.1:0-273 GCF_054177405.1 Leptonychotes weddellii | reverse complement strand
AGGCTCTGGCACTTAGCAGGGAGTCTGCTTGAGATTCTCCCTCACCCTCTGCCCCTCCCCTTCCCCCCACCCCTATGTGCTTGAACGCTCTCTCTTAACTAATCTTTAAAAAAAAAAAGAGGGGCGCCTGGGTGGCTCAGTCAGTTAAGCATCTGCCTTCGGCTCAGGTCAGGATCTCAGGGTCCTGGGATAGAGCCCCACATCAGGCTCCCTGCTCCGTGGGAAGCCTGCTTCTCCCTCTGCCTCTGCCCCTCCTCCCTCCTCCCATCCGCA
>NW_027825314.1:0-273 GCF_054177405.1 Leptonychotes weddellii | reverse complement strand
GGTCTGTTAAGGACTTATGACTATATTACTGATTTGTATCTGGACCTTATATCCTAAGTAAACACATTAAATGCATTAGCTTTTGTTAATTCTTTGGGTTTTTCTATATCGCAAAAGAGGTATTCTGTGAATAGATTCACTTTAATTTTTTCCTTTACAAACTGTATATATTTTATGCCTTTTATTTTTTGCCTCATTGTACTGGCTTTAACTTCCAGTATGATATTGGATAGCAATGGTGAGAGTAGACATTCTTGCCTTCTTCCTGAACTT
>NW_027825313.1:0-273 GCF_054177405.1 Leptonychotes weddellii | reverse complement strand
CGAGCTGTGATACACTTGGTGGGCTGTAGACGAAGGAGCTGCCAATTTGGGATCCTGCAAAAAACACTTCTGCCTCTACATGTTTTTTTTAAACCTAAATGACATTCTTAAGAGCTTTTTTTTTTTTTAAAGATTTTATTTATTTATTTGACAGAGAGAGAGAGAATGAGCACAAGCAGGGGGAGTGGCAGGCAGAGGCAGAGAGAGAAGCAGGCTCCCCACAGAGAAGGGGGAGCCCGATGTGGGGCTCGATCCCAGGACTCCGGGATCATG
>NW_027825312.1:0-2497 GCF_054177405.1 Leptonychotes weddellii | reverse complement strand
TGACCTGAGCCGAAGGCAGTCGCTTAACCAACTGAGCCACCCAGGCGCCCAATTCGGCCGTTATTTATAAAAGCAAGAAAGGACAAACCCACATGTTTGTGCCGTGGCCATGCTGGAGGAGTGGGCTGGAATCCTCCTCACTGGGCAGAATGGAAGGAGTCTGCTTGTGGGGGTGCGCTAGTAGGAGCCAGGGTGAGGGCTCATGCCACATGGAACAAGAAGGGCTGAACTCCTTTGCCATTGGGGTGTTCGGAAGATAAATGTATGAGGCAGAAAGAGGTCAAAAGCCTCTCTCCCGCTTTTCTTCTCTAACCCAGCCTGTTCTGCGTCTGGTCCCTCAGGGTGAGCGTGAGCCTGGGAGATGGCAGTGATGGAAATGGCCTGCCCGGGCGCCCCTGGTTCGACAGCCGGGCAGCAGAAGGAGCTCGCCAAAGCCAAGGAGAAGACACAGGCAATGGGGAAGAAGCAAGGCCCCGTCAACAAGCTCGAGGCTGTGGAGAAGAGCCCCGTGTTCTGCGGGAAGTGGGACATCCTGAACGACGTGATCACCAAAGGCACTGCCAAGGAAGGCTCCGAGGGAGGACTGGCCGCCATCTCCATCATTGCCCAGGCCGAATGTAAGGGCCCGGGCTGGGGCTGGTGACAGAGGGCAGGCGGGCGGGCCTGCAGGTGGGCGCAGTCCTCGTGCCAGGGTGGCAGGGCACAGGGGAGGGAGGTCAGGGTTGACAGCGATCAGAGATTTTCACAAGACACAACTTGGGGGGTAAGCCAAGAATGAGTTGAAGTGGGAGCTGTCACTGTGCCGGGGGCTGGAACACATAAGGGAGGAGTGGTGCATAGAGGTTTTTGTCCGTCATGAGTGGAGCAGGGGAGGAGAGCCAGGAGGCTTCACAGGTCCTGGGGCTCTTGGCAGGATCGTCAAGCAGGCCATCAGCCTTGTGCTGTGACCTTGGACAGCCTGAGCATCTCTGGAGAGGCCCCAGACAGGAAAGGCCAGGTCTCTTGGAAAGCCCCTCTGGGGCCTCTAGGCCCTTCCCCACCTTCTACGTTGAGGTGGCTCCACCCCAGAGAATGAGCACCTGCTCTTCGGCCTGCTGGGCCAGTCAAGGGGACATAGGCCAGTGCAGGGTGGGGCCTGTGTGGTCCTCTCTGCTTGCACTCACAACACTTCTAAATGACTCGGCGTGGTGGCTGCCACCAGAGCCTGAGAAACTCCTGGGTGCCTGGCTGAGGCCAGAAGTCCTCCTCTCTCCCCCCTACCCTCCAAGGTTTCTTGGGATACAGGCTGGGGAGACAGGTGGCATTTTTCCACATGTCCACATCCTTCCCCTGTCTTCCACTCCCTTCTGGCTGGCTTTTGAGGAGAGATGAGAGAATACAAAATAAAACAGTGGGTGACATGATGGTCCTAGTAGGCGCATACAAAGTCATATAGAAGTACCCGACAGCTGGTATTTATTGAACTGTTACTATGTGCCGGCTGCTTCATTGGGTGTGTTGGACGATGTCACTTAGGCAGCACGGTTAGTGAAGTGAGGTGGGCACCCTTCTGCCCCCGTTGTTGGCATTGCCCTCTGCTCTTGTTGAGCAGGAGGGTGGGGTGAACGGGGCAGCGGCCCGAGAGGATGTCTCTGTCCTCAGTGCCCAGTCCTGTTCTTCCTCTCCTCCTTTCTGCTCGTCCAACCTCTTTTCCTTTACTCGCAAGGTGAGAACAGCCAAGAGTTCAGCCCCACCTTTTCAGAGCGGATCTTCATTGCTGGGTCCAAACACTACAGGTAAGAAGGCCAGGGACCTGCAACCGCGTCCTCCTTCCCCTGGCTGCTCGCCCCGGCCGCTCCCCAGTGACCCCTGGCTCCCTCCTCCAGCACCTGTGGCTCAGCTCTTGGAACCCGCCCAGGTTTTCCTGGCTGAACTGCTCTGTCAGCCAAAGAAGCTTTTCAAAAGCTTTTCACGGCGTGTGGATGACTGCCTCTGGGTCCCGTCAGCTTGACATTTTATTTTTATTCTCCTCAGAGTCCTTGCTGCTCCCCCTCGTTTCCCGTCAGTGGGGAGGGTGCTGTGAACAGGAGTCACTTTCCCAGTGGTGCGTGACCAGGAACACAGGCGCCGAGGGGCCGCTGTAACTGTGGGAGAAACCCGCTGGTGTCTTTTCTCCTGCGAGACACACTCGAGGAGGGATGAGGGTTTGGACACAGGAGGGGACCGACCGACAGATTCGCAGCTGGGTGGCCCCACGGAAAGGAAGCCAGAGTGAGGCTCGGTCTGTTCCCAGGCTCCCCATCCCCAAAGATGATTTTTTGGCCAACTGCAAGTTGAACCTGGAGACAGTTCCCTCCTCTACCAACAGGATGACTTTTTTATCATTGGGATTTGCAAAGTGCTAGTGATAAAAAAGGCTGGGGGAGGGCTGCTGCCCTTGAACCGAGAAATGCTCAGTGTCGGATCACATGCCTTACGCTGCCCCCGATGCCTTTTGGCCCAGGGTAGGGGGTCTCTC
>NW_027825311.1:0-273 GCF_054177405.1 Leptonychotes weddellii | reverse complement strand
TATATGTATATTACATGTATATAATTATGTATATATGTACATATTGCATTTTAATTTTCTTTTCAAAATGCTACTTTTGGTATTTACATATTGGTATAATAGTATATATGTACTTTATAAATAAATTGCATATACTTAAGGTACATGTTCAAAAAATTTTGTCACAGATATGAAATGTTCTTAAAGTTTGAAAATTGCTTATCTACAGAAAAATATAATGTGGTATGTACCAGTGCTCCCCTATACTATTTAACTAAATAGCACAGTTGCTTT
>NW_027825310.1:0-273 GCF_054177405.1 Leptonychotes weddellii | reverse complement strand
ATCAGATTTAGCTAACTGTTGATCAGCATCTGGCAGACAGACATCTGATTGATTGTCTGAAATGACTACACAGCTTGGGATGTTATATATGCAATTACTGCCAAGAATAGGTAGTAAGCTCAAAGAGCTATTAAGATGCAAAGAAGGGGGGGCACCTGGGTGGCTCAGATGGTTAAGCATCTGCCTTCGGCTCAGGTCAGGATTCCAGGGTCCTGGGATCGAGCCCCACATCGGGCTCCTGGCTCAGCAGGGAGCCTGCTTCTCCTTCTCCCT
>NW_027825309.1:0-273 GCF_054177405.1 Leptonychotes weddellii | reverse complement strand
GCCATTTAGGGTGGTGGTCAACTGGAGCTAACTGAAGACATTTCCCCCAGAGCACTGCCTGGAGATCCCAGGCCGCTGTAGGAGCCATGCTAGCGTGCACTCACATCCAGACACCCTACGCGGTGCTCACCACCAGGAGCCCCGTTTTCCCACTGGGAGAACGCCCCAGGTGGCCCAGAAGCCAGGATGTGAGCTGGGCAGTCTGGCTCCAGATCGACTACTGTCATCGGCTGTGTGTCCCAGGCGGCTGGGTCAGGGCTGGAGGGGATTAAG
>NW_027825308.1:0-273 GCF_054177405.1 Leptonychotes weddellii | reverse complement strand
AAAAAAAAAAAAAAAGAAGCAGATAGCAGGAAGGGAAGAATGAAGGGGGGGAAATCTGAGGGGGGGACAAACCATGAGAGACGATGGACTCTGAGAAACAAACAGGGTTCTAGAGGGGGGGATTGGGGGGATGGTTTAGCCTGGTGATGGGTATTAAAGAGGGCACGTACTGCATGGAGCACTGGGTGTTATACGCAAACAATGAATCATGGAACACTACATCAAAAACTAATGATGTAATGTATGGTGATTAACATAACATAATAAAAAAAA
>NW_027825307.1:0-273 GCF_054177405.1 Leptonychotes weddellii | reverse complement strand
TTTTACCATGATTCTTTAGTTTTTCAAAGTTAATTCTTTTAACTGTCTTTTTTTTTTTAATTTTTCCTTTTCCCTTTTTCAACCAACATCTTATCAATTGCTTTTTTAAAAAACATTTTTATTTCTCATTTTAAGAGTCATATTCTATCCCTTCATAGTAGTTACCCTTATTTTTGGCATATATATATATATATATATAAGTTGCTCTCTTTAAAATTTTGAGATACAGTTTCTTCTAACAGATCAAAATATACCCTAAATCTCTAGTGTATG
>NW_027825306.1:0-273 GCF_054177405.1 Leptonychotes weddellii | reverse complement strand
CCCCAAAAAGCCCTTGTGCATTTCCACTTCTGCTCTGACATTGCCATCTGAACATGCCCTGGTCAGCCTGCGGAACAATGAGCCCTGAGTGGCCTCCACTGCCCTTTTAATAGTCAACCTACTGCCACATTGGTGAGGAAGCCCCACCGAGACCAAAAGAATCTCACAACTGCAAATAGCCACAATTTCCTAGACACACGAACTGGTGAGCTAAATCAAGTCCTCTCCTTTTTTTTTTTTTTATATTTTTTTTATTATTTTTTTTTATTCTTA
>NW_027825305.1:0-273 GCF_054177405.1 Leptonychotes weddellii | reverse complement strand
AGAAGGGAAAAAAATTACTTTTTCTTTGGCTTGCTAACAAACCTAAACAAATGAAAGATACATGACATACCAAGAAATCTGAAATACTAGACTTTCTATCATCTTAATTTAAACTACATCAAAAAAATCTTGATTCTGTGGGTTAAAAGAAATATAATTTGGGGGCATCTGGGTGGCTCAGTTGGTTTAGCAGATGACTCTTGATTTTGGCTCAGGTCATGATCTTGGGGTCCTGGGATCGAGCCCCATATCAGGCTCTGTGCTGAGCTGGGA
>NW_027825304.1:0-273 GCF_054177405.1 Leptonychotes weddellii | reverse complement strand
ATATCAATTCTATCAATTCCCAAAGATATCTTCAAGCCAGAAATTCCCAATCACATCACAAGTTCTCACTCTACTTTAACATAACTGGCAGAAAAGCATTTTGTACTAAACAAATGAGTAATAATATTAGCTTAAATTTATTGGTGTTTTACCATGAGCTCAGCACTGTCCCAAGATTTATAAAACATTATCTAATTTTAACATCCATAGAACTCTTTGTGGTAGAGATGATTTTTTTGTTTCTCTAGTATACAGATAATAAAAACCAAGAAT
>NW_027825303.1:0-273 GCF_054177405.1 Leptonychotes weddellii | reverse complement strand
ATGTGCTGATAATAAGGTGGGAAATAAACCTCAGAGACAAGCCTTCCTGCATTAGAGCCTACAGGAGAGATAACAATGAGACCAGTGAAAGAAACTGTACCGACGAGAGAATATCCTGGGAGTCCAGACCCGATCAGAATCCTGCCCTTCAGATTGATCCCGTGGCCACCACTCATGATGGATATTACAGGTGTGAAGTGGCCGCACATGATGGGAATTTTGGTTTTGGATATCACCTCCAAGTGTTAGGTAAGGAGCATGACATATTGTGGT
>NW_027825302.1:0-273 GCF_054177405.1 Leptonychotes weddellii | reverse complement strand
GGTTTTTATGACCACAAAGCCCAGACTCTCAATGATTCCCTAGTTCTAAAATAATAATCCATGTGTATAGGGAGGAAAGAAAGAATGGGGTTATAAGCTTTTTAGCGTATAGACTATCTTTTCCAGAAGAGGATATTCTTTTTTTTTATTATTATGTTATGTTAATCACCATACATTACATCATTAGTTTTTGATGTAGTGTTCCATGATTCATTGTTAGTGTATAACACCCAGTGCTCCATGCAGAATGTGCCCTCCTCAATACCCATCACC
>NW_027825301.1:0-2497 GCF_054177405.1 Leptonychotes weddellii | reverse complement strand
AAAAAAAATAAAAAAAATAAAAACAGTTACCATGTACCTTAAGGGCATAAACCCAAGGTCAGAAAATAAATAATTGGGATTAAAGTTTTCTCATTTCCATATCATTCCCAGAAATTTATGTGGTATTTTGTTATAACTAGGTGGCTGCAATTTCTTTTTCCCAAGACAATTGAAAATAAATGGGTTGCGGTTGTGAGTAGAATGTAGAATGATTAGTCTAATTTTATGTTTTTGAATTAGGGAGGAAAATGAGTGTCATTCAGATTAGGGTTGGACATCTGTGATGTCCATTTTATACTTTTTACTGTGATTTTTAAATAGGCTTTAATATTTAGAATGGTTTTAAATTTATAGAAATATTGGGAAGAGAGTACAGCATTCTCATGTATTCCCACACCCAATTATTAGTATATTAATATGATGAATTTGTTACAACTAATGAATCAATATTAATACATTATTTTAACTGAAGCCCGCTGCTGTTGACTCTACTACGGAATATACCTTTCAGACTTTTTAATTTTTACATAGCGTTCTTTTTTTGATTCAGGATCTCATCAAGTGTGTCATATTACTTTTAGTCTTCTTGCCTCCTTAAGCTTCTCTTGGCTGAGACAGTTTCTTAGACTTCTTGTGATTTTGATGACCTAGACAATTTTGAGGAATACTGGTCAGCTATCTTATAGAATGCCCCTAGGTTGGAATTTTTCTGATTTTTTTCTCCTGATTAGATGGGGTTATTGGAAGGAAGATGGAAAATGAAAGTGACATTTTTCATCACATATGAAAGGCATAGACCATTGACATGATTATGACTATTGGTGTTGATCTTGATAACCTGACAAAAGCACTTTCTCCATAGTAAAGTCACTTGTCACCTCTCTCCATCCTGTACTCTAGAAGGAACTTACTATGTGCAGCCTGCACTTTGGGCGTGAGAAGTTATATAGTCCTTTTTATTTAGGGTAGAGCATCTACAAAATTTATTTGGATTTTTTTTTTTTTTTGCAAAGAGATTTGTTTCTTTTTCCCATTTACTAATTTGCTCAATCATTTCTTTATGTGAGTATGGACTCGTTTTTATTTTATACTTTGGGTTTTAATTCAATACTAATTTATTATTTTTCAGTTCAAATTCTTTCACGTTTGTCCATTGGGAGATCTTTTCAGATGACTTCTGTATTTTTGACATACCCCCATGATGAAGAGGTTTTTATTTTTGTTTGTTTTGTTTTTGGAGAACTTTGTTATGTTCTGGTACTATAAGATACTCTAGGATCATCTTGTATATTTCCTGTCCAAATTCTGGAATCAGCCATTTCTCCAAGGAGCCTGGTTCCTTTTATTGGAAAATGGTATTAGAAACCAGTGTCTGGGTGCTGTGTATTCTCATTGCTGCTTTTAGGCACTCTCAGTTGACAGAACAAAAAAAAAAAAAATATGTGTGTGAATAGTAACCCTGGTGTAAACATGTATCTATATCTGTTCTATATCTATATCATCAATATCTGTTCTATACCTGTGTCTATACCTATATCTATTAAGCTAAACATGAGTGGATACTAATTATTCCAACTCTTAATCTGTTGCCACATGGATCATTTTAGCTTCCTTTCTTGATTATTTGTAAATTCTCACTCCAAATGTTGAAAATTTGCCTCCCACATCAGACATACATTTATTGAAATATTCAATTCAGGATTCTTTATCTTCCCATGGGAAAAACCTTTATCGACTCAAGTTATAGTGCTTATGTGCAGTTCCTTTTACCTTTAGCCTTGAAGACTCGACTCCTTTTCAAGGTTACATGAGTCTGCACCTTTTGTCCCGGAGCCCATCAATAAAGTTGCCTAATTTATATATTCGTAGTATAGTTAGAGTAACTTGCCACAGTCTGAATTCCTCCTTGGGAATCCCCTAAGCTCCTAAATTACTATTATTTGTTTTTACTTGGCATGCAGTAAGTTTCACTCTTTGTTCTGTAAGTTCTATGGTTATGGATAAATGGATAGGAGTCATATATCTATAATTACACTATCACACAGGAAAGTTTTAGAGGCCTAAATAATTTGTGCCCTCCTGCCCTCTCTCCCTCCCCCTGGTATTACTGACCTTTTTAAATCATATGTATTTTTGCCTTTTCCAAAATGAAACATGCAGTATATATTCTTTTCACACTGGTCTCTTTCACTTAGCATATACTATTGTTTCCTCACTTTTGTGGCTTGATAGTCCATTTCTTTTTGTTGGTATATTTTGTTTTATTGTACATATGAACTACAGTTTCTAATTCATTTACTTATTGAAGGACATCTTTATTATTATTATTATTATGTTATGTTAGTCACCATACAGTACATCATTAATTTTTTTTTTTTTGTGAACATTTGTTTTTTTTTTTTTTTATTCTTATGTTAATCCCCATACATTACATCATTAGTTCCAGATGAAGTGTTCCATGATTCATTGTTCGTGCACAACACCCAGTGCTCCATGC
>NW_027825300.1:0-273 GCF_054177405.1 Leptonychotes weddellii | reverse complement strand
TTTGACCATTCAAAATGGAGAGACCTCATTAAACACTGAAAGCATTCAGCAATAACTAAAAAAGGGAATGAACTATATGAGGTCAAGAGAAAGAGCTACTGTATAAGGCCCAAACCAAGTCCTGAAAAGATCGAGATGATCTGCTCATGAATAAATTGCCTGCCAGGACAAAATGCAGCACTCTTTAAAGAAAGAAAACAAATCCAGACTTTCAACAATGTTACATCCACAATGCCCAGCACAACCTCAAAAATAACTACACAAAGAAGTATG
>NW_027825299.1:0-273 GCF_054177405.1 Leptonychotes weddellii | reverse complement strand
TATTGAATATATTATTCTTAATTATTGAATATATTTCCCCTAAAATCAGGAAGAAGAAAAGGATGCCTACTGCCTCAGTCTCCCCTCAACAATGTACTAGGACACATCACAGCAGTAAGAAAAAGGATGAGAACCATAAGATAATTTCAATACATGCAGAAAAAGCATTTGACAAAGTACAACATCCATTCATTTTTTTAATTTATTTTTATTTTTTTATTTTAATTTTATTATGTTATGTTAGTCACCATACAATACATCATTAGTTTTTGA
>NW_027825298.1:0-273 GCF_054177405.1 Leptonychotes weddellii | reverse complement strand
GATTAATAGCAAATTCAATACTGCAAAAGAGGGGCCCCTGGCTGGCTCAGTCAGTAGAGTATGCAACTCTTGATCTTGGGGTCGTAAGTTCCAGCGTGTTGGGCAAAGAGTTTACTTAAAAAAAAAATACTGCAGGGGCGCCTGGGTGGCTCAGTTGGTTAAGTGACTGCCTTCGGCTCAGGTCATGATCCTGGAGTCCCGGATCAAGTCCCCGCATCGGGCTCCCCGCTCAGCGGGGAGTCTGCTTCTCCCTCTGACCCTCCCCCCTCTCAT
>NW_027825297.1:0-273 GCF_054177405.1 Leptonychotes weddellii | reverse complement strand
GAGAAGAAGGCTTTCCTGTCCTTGGATGCGCGGAGGTTGGCCGGCTGGCCAGAAGAAGTGTTGTCCAGCCCAGTGTGGTCACCCTGCGGATGCATCGCTAAGACGGTAAGTCTTCCATCGTCTCAGGTGTAGACATTGACTGTAGGATTTCCTTCACCTGGCTGAGAGCCTGCCCGTCCACGTGTGCCTGCTGTCGTGACGGGTGTGGCTCCAAGAGAGGATGGAGCGTTCCTCTTGCTCAGTGGCTTGGCTCTGGACGGTCGAGGCTGCTGG
>NW_027825296.1:0-273 GCF_054177405.1 Leptonychotes weddellii | reverse complement strand
CTTCCAAGTAAATAATATTGCCCTATTGGAATTCATCAAAGGCACAGAGATCTGAAAATATGGGCTCAGAGGAAAGCTCTGTGTTGGTGTTTCCCCTGTCTAAGGTAGCCTAACATTGGAAAATATCATTTCTTGCTAGCTTATGGGATGGACTTATAGATTAAGCTATGTTCCCTTTCTGTATACCCATTATTGTTGTTGGAGCATGGAGGGGCACCAAATTCGGAACACCCAACAGAAATCTTTCTTGGATGTCTCTGCTTTAAGGAGCGT
>NW_027825295.1:0-273 GCF_054177405.1 Leptonychotes weddellii | reverse complement strand
CCATTCTAACTGGTGTAAGGTGGTATCTCAATGTGGTTTTGATTTGAATTTCCCTGATGTGTGCTTTTTAATGGGAAGCCTGCCCAAACCAAGGTTTGCACAGGGAATTGAATTACCAAAGAGAAACCACTAGATGTCACTGTAGTTTTGCAAGTTGCACGAGTTTTCGCAGGTTCAGTATAAATTCCTTTGTGGCCTGCCTCCTTACTTTGACACTAGGGTGGACTGGACACATGTAGCCAATTCCAACACAGATAGCTTTTGAGAAGGCTA
>NW_027825294.1:0-273 GCF_054177405.1 Leptonychotes weddellii | reverse complement strand
GTGTGTGAATGTGTGTGAGCGAATGTGTGTGTGTGAGTGATGGGTGCGAGTGTGTGGTGTGTGAGCGAATGTGTGTGTGTGAGCGAATGTGTGTGTGAGTGAGTGTGTGTGAGTGTGTGGTGTGTGAGCGAATATGTGTGTGTGAGCGAGTGTGAGTATGTGAATGTGTGTGAGTGAATATGTGTGGGTGTGAGCGAATGTGTGTGTGTGAGTGAATGTGTGTATGTGGTGTGTGAGCGAATGTGTGTGTGTGAATGTGTGTGAGCGAATATG
>NW_027825293.1:0-273 GCF_054177405.1 Leptonychotes weddellii | reverse complement strand
AAACATGAGCAAGTAAAACTTTTTCCTACTTTATTATTTTGATTTCAGTGTTATGGTGAAAGTAATTTTACTATTCAAGAATGAAAACTTTTGAGTAGAAAAACTTAGATGAAAAATTAGTAACATTTTACCCAGATAATACATCCTAATCTTCTCAATCATACAATTAAAAATTCCTTAATATTCTCATTTAAAAAAATTTTTTCTAAAGATTTTATTAATTGATTTCTATACCCAATGTGGGGCTCTAACTCAAAACCCCGAGATTCAGAG
>NW_027825292.1:0-273 GCF_054177405.1 Leptonychotes weddellii | reverse complement strand
TACTGCTGACTGGCCATTGACTGTTTTGATTAATTAGTCAATTAATCACTTTTAACTTTTAGTTTCCTTAATTGTAAAATGAAATTGTACAAAGAAGTTTATAAAATAACTTAGCACTAAAATCTGGGATTTATTGTTATGAAGATAGGTGAGCTTTGTATTTTTTTCATATTGTCTTATATATTAATTAATAAAAAAAATTTTTTTTAAAGATTTTAGGGGCGCCTGGGTGGCTCAGACGGTTAAGCGTCTGCCTTCGGCTCAGGTCATGAT
>NW_027825291.1:0-2498 GCF_054177405.1 Leptonychotes weddellii | reverse complement strand
AACAGTCAACAAAACTAAGAGGCAACCCACAGAATGGGAGAAGATATTTGCAAATGACATATCAGATAAAGGGCTAGTATCCAAAATCTATAAAGAACTTATCAAACTCAACACCCAAAGAACAAATAATCCAGTGAAGAAATGGGCAGAAGACATGAACAGACACTTCTGCAAAGAAGACATCCAAATGGCCAACAGACACATGAAAAAAAATGCTCAACATCACTCGGCATCAGGGAACTACAAATCAAAACCACAATGAGATGCCACCTCACACCAGTCAGAATGGCTAAAGTTAACAAGTCAGAAAACAACAGATGTTGGCGAGGATGCAGAGAAAGGGGAACCCTCCTACACTGTTGGTGGGAATGCAAATTGGTACAGCCACTCTGGAAAACAGTATGGAGGTTCCTTAAAAAGTTAAAAATAGAGCTACCCTATGACCCAGCAATTGCACTACTGGGTATTTACCCCAAAGATACAAATGTAGGGATCCGAAGCGGCACCTGCACTCCAATGTTTATATATAGCAGCAATGTCCACAATTGCCAAACTATGGAAGAAGCCCAGGTGTTCATCAACAGATGAATATGGAATATTATGCAGACATCAAAAAATGAAATCTTGCCATTTGCAATGAGGTGGATGCAACTAGAGGGTATTATGCTAAGCGAAATAATTCAATCAGAGAAAGACAATTATTATATGATCCTACTGATATGTGGAATTTAAGAAATAAAACAGAGGACCATAGGGGAAAGGAAAAAAATAAAATAAGATGAAACCAGAGAGGAAGACAAACCATAAGAGACTCTTAACTCTAGGAAACAATCTGAGGGTTGCTGGAGGGGAGGGGCATGGAGGGATGGGGTAACTGGGTGATGGACATTAAGGAGGGCATGTGATGTAATGAGCACTGGGTATTATATAAGACTGATGAAGCACAGACCTGTACCTCTGAAATCAATAAAACATTATATGCTAAAAAAATAGAAAATAAATAAATAAAGGAAAAAAAGAAACACCAAAAAGACCCACAAAAAACTTGCTAGAAAACATAGGCCAGATTAGATTAAATACAATTCCAGCTAATGGCTAAGAAACCATTAAAATATAAAGACTTAGAAATGCTGAAATTGGGCACCTGGGTGGCTCAGTTGGTTAAGCGACTGCCTTCGGCTCAGGTCATGATCCTGGAGTCCCTGGATCGAGTCCCACATCGGGCTCCCTGCTCGGCAGGGAGTCTGCTTCTCCCTCTGACCCTCCCCCCTCTCATGTGCTTGCTCTCTCTCATTCTCTCTCTCTCAAATAAATAAAATCTTAAAAAAAAAAAAAAAAAAAAAAAAGAAATGCTGAAATTTACAAAATAGAAAAAGAAATAGTAGGGAAATTACAACCAAAAGGAGTCAGGGTAGCTGTATCAGTACTAAAAAAATAATCTTTTTAAAGATAGGCATGCTAAATTTAGTGAAAATAAAGAAAACCCAGGACTATGTAAGTTAAATTTGTATTTCAGATAAACAATGAATAATTTTTAATGTACTCAGAACACACGTACACTAAAAATTATTTGTTTATCTGAAATACAAATTTAATTGGCTATCCTGTATTTTATCTGGCAACCCTACTGTAAGACAAAAAGCATTTTTAATGACAGAATCTTTAGATTATGATAAAGTGCTCAATTTGCCAGGAAACAGTAATGATTCTAAATTTGTAAGCTCTCAATAAAGTAGCCTCAGAAGAAAGCAAACTCTGACAACTTAAGGGAGAAGTGGGCAAATCCATCCCCCATCACTGTAGACAAAACGTCTACCTTGCCTCTGCGCTGGAGTGGCCGCTTTCCTCTACAGCCAGAGCACCCATGTGTAGTTCTTCCCGGTTTTCACCAGACTGGTGAGCGGCATGGCCTCTGAAGGCCTGAGGGTGGTAATGGCTTCTCTTTGCTGCTAGTTACTGGCACCTCATCATTCCTTGTTGATTCCTTAACCATGGCCACATTTCAGTAAATCAATCCTTCAGTAAAATCTTGTCAGCTAAACTCTTGCAAGTGTGCCATCTGCTTCCTGTCACTACCATAACAAAGACAATTCGGGGCAGAATTTTGTGACATGGATAATTCTTCCATAAAATGGAGAGAGTAGTAGAGTTGTACAAACCAGCATCTCATAACTATCACAATAAAGACTGCTGTGAGCAAAAATTATCAATGGATGCCAAATCTAAGATGTGAAGTCTAATGAAAAGCAAGATTTGCAAGTCTTTATTTTTTTATTTTTTAAAAGATTTTATTTATTTATTTGAGAGAGAGAATGAGAGAGAGAGAGAGCATGAGAGCGGGGAGGGTCAGAGGGAGAAGCAGACTCCCCGCTGAGCAGGGAGCCCGATGCAGGACTCACTCCTGGGACTCCAGGATCATGACCTGAGCCAAAGGCAGTCACTTAACCAACTGAGCCACCCAGGTGCCCTGCACAGTCTTTTTTAAAAGATTTTAGGGG
>NW_027825290.1:0-273 GCF_054177405.1 Leptonychotes weddellii | reverse complement strand
TCCCCAGTGTCTATCACCCAGTCACCCCATCCCCCCCACCCCACCCCCCACTCCAGCAACCCTCAGTTTGTTTCCTTCAATTAAGAATTCCTCATATCAGTGAGATCATATGATACATGTCTTTCTCTGTTTGACTTTATAAGTCCTTTTTTATTAAAGATTTATTTATTTTTAGAGAGAGAGAGAGACAGTGAGTGCGAGCAGGGACTGGGGCAGAGGGAGGGGGACAGAGCACGGAGCCTGACATGGGGTTCAATCCCAGGATCCTGAGAT
>NW_027825289.1:0-273 GCF_054177405.1 Leptonychotes weddellii | reverse complement strand
TTAGTGGTTATAGGTCTGTTCAGGTTTTCTATTTCTTCCTGGTTCAGTTTTCATGGTTTATATGTCTCTAGGAATGCATCCATTTCTTCCAGATTATCTAATTTGCTAGCATATAGTTGCTTATAATATATTCTTATAATTGTTTCTATTTCTTTGGTGTTGGTTGTGATCTCTCCTCTTTCATTCATGATTTTGTTGATTTGGGTCATTTCTCTTTTCTTTTTGATAAGTCTGGCCAGGGATTTATCAATCTTGTTAATTCTTTCAAAGAAC
>NW_027825288.1:0-273 GCF_054177405.1 Leptonychotes weddellii | reverse complement strand
AATGAATCATGGAACACTACATCAAAAACTAATGATGTAATGTATGGTGATTAACATAACATAATAAAAAAAAGGAAAAACCCTCACACAAATTTGGAGATATTAACAGTTGGCAATATTAATTCATCTTTCTTTGTAACTTACTAGACAATCAGAGAAAAATAATTCAGAATGAAGTAGATCTGAAGAACCACTTTAGCCTAATTGACATTTCTGTAATTTAGCCTAATTGACATTTCTGTAAGGGCCTTCTTTTCATTTTAAACCCTACTG
>NW_027825287.1:0-273 GCF_054177405.1 Leptonychotes weddellii | reverse complement strand
GAGGAGGGCACGTTCTGCATGGAGCACTCGGTGTTATGCACAAACAATGAATCATGGAACACTACATCTAAAACTAATGATGTAATGTATGGGGATTAACATAACAATAAAAAATTTAAAAAAATAGTTTAAATGGTAAGTTTTAGGTTGTGGGTATTTTACCACAATTAAAAAAAAACTGAGCCAATTATAATGATGTAAATAAAAATATCAAGTAAAGTAATAGTACATCCTACATTCACCTGTGACAAATACAGATGGGGAAACTATCAG
>NW_027825286.1:0-273 GCF_054177405.1 Leptonychotes weddellii | reverse complement strand
CCTAGTCCAAATGGCCCTCCTTTCTCCTTCCCTGGTACCTCTCCCAGCTCCTCAAGTGTTACTCGGGAGATGAAGGCAGGAGACCAAGGAAATGAGTGAGGTTTTTTGTGTTTTTTTTAAGATTTTATTTATTTGGGGCGCCTGGGTGGCTCAATTGGTTGGGCGACTGCCTTCGGCTCGGGTCATGATCCTGGAGTCCCGGGATCGAGTCCCGCATCGGGCTCCCTGCTCGGCGGGGAGTCTGCTTCTCCCTCTGACCCTCCCCCCTCTCAT
>NW_027825285.1:0-273 GCF_054177405.1 Leptonychotes weddellii | reverse complement strand
GGGGATTAAATCAGATACGGAAAATTCTTCTTCCTATGCTTGGCATAAACCAGGGCCAAGTTTGCTAATGGTATCACAGACACCACTGGATGGATGATCAAATCTATCAAAGGTTTCTGCCTGTGCTGTCGGGTCAGAAAGCTCTTTCCCACCACCAGATGATAAAAATATTGCTTCTGTTTTCTTCTAATAGTTTTCTGGGTTCTTTTCTTTTTTTACATTTACTGAAATATGTTTGTTTTAAGGTGAGGAATGGGTATCTGCTGTTATTTT
>NW_027825284.1:0-273 GCF_054177405.1 Leptonychotes weddellii | reverse complement strand
AACAATGAATCATGGAACACTACATCAAAAACTAATGATGTAATGTATGGTGATTAACATAACAATAAAAATAATTTAAAAAAAAAAGAACCAGAGGTGATAACTGGCCAATTCTACTCTACTCAAAAGTTGGTGGTTGCAATTACTTTGAAGCTTCTTGCCTCCCACCCTGAAGGTAAATGTAAACATTTAACAATTTTGCCATATATTTAATGTCTTTGAACTGATGCCAGAATAAAAGCTTTCCAAGGTGAATTTCCTCCTTTATGTGTG
>NW_027825283.1:0-273 GCF_054177405.1 Leptonychotes weddellii | reverse complement strand
CCTGGGCCAGGCCTCGGTGTCCCTTCACGGTGGACACACCTGGGTCAATAGAGCGAGATGGAGAGGACAGCCGGTTCCAAGATGTCACTTTGCTGCTGAAATATGCTGAGGAACGCCTCTTCGCACTAGTCAGGACGCCTGGGGGAGTTCAGAGAAACTACACACATGCACGCACACACGTGTACACACTCTGACACTCCCCCCCCCACACACACACATACTCAGAATTGGACACACATGCACACACATGTCATACACCCACATGCAGACACA
>NW_027825282.1:0-273 GCF_054177405.1 Leptonychotes weddellii | reverse complement strand
TTTCTTCCCTTGCTCTCTTCTCTCATGATTAGCTGGCTTTCTTTAATGATATACTTGGATTCCTTTCTCTTTACTTTTTGCATAGCTATTACTTTTTTTTTTTTTTGTGGTTATCACTAGGTTTGTATAGAACATCTTCTGCATAGAGTAGTCTATATTAAGTTGATGGTTGTTTAAGTTTGAACCCATTTTGTACTCCCCCCCCCCCATATTTTAGGTATATGGTGTCATAATTTACATCCTTCTGTGAGTCCCTTGACTGATTTTTTTATA
>NW_027825281.1:0-2498 GCF_054177405.1 Leptonychotes weddellii | reverse complement strand
ACCAGAGCACATACCCTCCCCAGTGTCTATCACCCAGTCACCCCATCCCTCCCACCCCACCCCCCACTCCAGCAACCCTCAGTTTGTTTCCTACAATTAAGAATTCCTCATAGAGATTAATTGGCTTTTAATATGTTCATTAGACATTTGGATGTCATCATCTGTGAAGTGCCTGTTTAAGGCTTCTGCTCAGTTTTCTACTGGGTTGTCTTTTTCTTATTGATTTGTAGGAGTCCATTATCAATTTTGGATATGAATTCTTTGTCTGTTATATGCGTGTCAGGTATCTTTTTCATTCTATCACTGGTTTTCTTTCCCTCTTTATGGTGTCTTTTGATCAGCTGAAGTCCCTGATTTTAATGAAGCCTTTTTCCTTTATGTTGAGTGATTTTTGTGGGCTCTATAGAGAACTCTCCCTGCCCCCAAAGTCATGAAGATATTGTCCCATCTTATCTTCCCAAAGCCTGTTTTACATTTCTCCTTTTGACACACACCTGGATTTGATTTTTGTGTATGATGTGAGGTAAAGACCAAGTTTCTTATTTTTTATATATAGATGCCCAATTTTCCCTGCACCATTTATTGTAGAGAACTTTCTCCACTGTTCTATACCACATTTGTCATAAATCAATGTCCACATATGCACTATCTATTTCTGGATTCTCAGATCTCTTCCATCACTATATTTGCCTCCTTTGTGCCAGTACCATATTGTCTTAATATCTGTAGCTCTATAATACATCTGAAGGAAGCATTACATACTTGTTTCTTTCTCCAAGATTGTCTTTGCTGCTCTTATCCCTTTGCATTTCCATATAAATTTTAGAATCACCTTGTAAAAGTCCACAGAACAGTTGGGACTTTCATTGGGATTGCATTGAATCTATAGATCACTTTGAAAGCTGCTATCATTACAACATTGAGTCTTCCAATCTATGAACATTGTATGTCTCTATTCACTCTTTAATTTTACTTTTCTATTTTCTATCAATAATATTTTATAGTTTTCTCCATAGAAGTTTTGCACAAACTTTGTTAGATTTACTTCTGGGTACTTGATATTTGTTGGTATATTTAAAGTGGCATCTTTTTACATTTTTATTCTCTGCTTGTTGCTGGTATATAGAAACAGGATTATTTTTTGTTCATTGTCTTTGTGGCCAAAGCTAAACTCTTATTAAGTCTAATATTTTATCTGCAGATTCTTTTGGATGTTCTACGTATACAATCTTATCCTCTTTAAATACTGAGAGTTTTGTTTATTCCTTTCATTAGTTCTATTTCTTTTCTTACCCTACTGCTCTGCTGGACTTCCAGGACAATGCCGAATAGACATAAGGACAGTGGACATCATTGCCTCATTCCTGATCTTTGGAGGAGAAGGGTAAAAGTCTTCAATATTTCTCCACAAAGTATAGTGTTGATTGTAGAATTTGTGTAGATGTCTCTTAACAGATTGAGTACCTGTTTATGCCTAGTTGGCTGATAATCTTTTCTATCACAAATGAAACTTCTCAAATGCTTTTTCTGTCTCTACTGAGGTGATCATATGGTTTTTCTCCTTTCTGTTAATTTGGTGAATTACACTGACTGATTTTCAAATTTAAAACTTGGAATAAACCCAACTCTATCAAGATGCTTGTTCTATGTTCCTGGATTCATTTTGCTAATAGTTATGTTTTATATTTTTAAAATTATGTTTATTTGTGGAATCAGGCTATTATTTTCATTTCATGTTGTGTCAGGTTTTACCATCAAGGTTATAATAGGCTCATTAAAACAATTTGGGGAATCCCTTCTTCTATTTTCTGGAAGAGCTTGTGTAAGATTAGTGTAATTACATAAATGTTTGGTAGAAGTTGCCCATGATTTTTTCTTTGTGGAATTATTTTTTATTCAAATATATTCTTTATTCAATTTTTATTTTTATTTTTTTATATATTCTTTTTTTTTAATTTTTTAAATTTTATTATGTTATATTAGTCACCATACAATACATCATTAGTTTTTGTTTTTGTCTTTGTTTTTGTTTTTTTAAAGATTTTATTTATTTATTTGACACACAGAGAGAGAGAGAGACAGCGAGAGAGGGAACACAAGCAGGCGGAGTGGGAGAGGGAGAAGCAGGCTTCCCACTGAGCAGGGAGCCCGATGCGGGACTCAATCCCAGGACCCTGGGATCATGACCTGAGCCGAAGGCAGACGCTTAACCAACTGAGCCACCCAAGCGTCCCAATACATCATTAGTCTTTGATGTGGTGATCCATGATCCATTGTTTTCGTATAACACCCAGTGCTCCATGCAGTACATGCCCTCCTTAATACCCATGACCAGGCTAACCAATCCCCCCTCCCCCGTCCCCTCTAAAACCCTGTTTGTTTCTCAGAGTCCATAGTCTCTCATGGTTCATCTCTCCCTCCGATTCCCCCCACCCATTTTTCCCTTCCTTCTCCTAATGTTCTCCATGCTATTCCTTATGTTCCACAAATAAGTGAAA
>NW_027825280.1:0-273 GCF_054177405.1 Leptonychotes weddellii | reverse complement strand
GTTACAAAGTGCATACTATAAATTTAAAATGACAGGCCTACAAGCTGTTATTAAGTATGCATATTTAGGGCACCTGGGTGGCTCAGTTGGTTAAGCGACTGCCTTCGGCTCAGGTCATGATCCTGGAGTCCCGGGATCGAGTCCCGCATCGGGCTCCCTGCACGGCGGGGAGTCTGCTTCTCCCTCTGCCCCTCCCCCCCTCTCATGTACTCGCGCTCTCTCTCATTCTCTCTCTCTCAAATAAATAAATAAAAAATCTTTAAAAAAAAAAAA
>NW_027825279.1:0-273 GCF_054177405.1 Leptonychotes weddellii | reverse complement strand
CTGGATAAAAAGACAGGATCCATCCATATGCTGTCTATAAGAGACTCATTTTGAACCTAAAGATACATCTAGACTGAAAGTGAAGGGATAGAGATCCATGCCAACGGACCTCAAAAGAAAGCTGGGGTAGCAATTCTTAGACAAATTAGATTTTAATCTTAAGACTGTAGTTAGAGACACAGAAGGACACTATATCATTTTTTTTTTTTAAGACTTTTTATTTATTTATTTGAGAGAGAGAGAATGAGAGAGAGCGCGAGTACATGAGAGGGG
>NW_027825278.1:0-273 GCF_054177405.1 Leptonychotes weddellii | reverse complement strand
AGAACCATTATGTAAATCTGAATGGTGGTTTTATTTTTCTATTATAAAGTTTAATGCTGGATTAACTTAAGTAAAGCACTATGCATTGAATAGAAGTGTTGAAATGGGGGGGCAGAGCAAGATGGCGGAGGGGTAGGAGACCTGGATTTCGTCTCCTCTCAGGAACTCAGCTGGATAGGGATCAAACCATTCTGAACACATACAAACCCAACAGGAGATCGAAGAAAGGAATAGCAACAACTCTCTGAACAGAAAAGCGACCACTTTCTGGAA
>NW_027825277.1:0-273 GCF_054177405.1 Leptonychotes weddellii | reverse complement strand
TGTGCATAGTCCAAACTCCTCTTCTTAGAGTTGAAACCAGGGCCTGGAGATTTGGTCCTGGTTGCAGTTTCCTTAGCTGCTCACTACACTAGAATGTCAGCCCCTGGAGGGTATGCATTAACCAGGTCTTTTATTTTCTGTATTCTTTTTTATTATTATTCTTATGTTAATCACCATACATTACATCATTAGTTTTTTTAATTTTTTATTGTTATGTTAATCACCATACATTACAACTAGTTTTTGATATAGTGTTCCATGATTCATTGTTTG
>NW_027825276.1:0-273 GCF_054177405.1 Leptonychotes weddellii | reverse complement strand
ATTCTATGTGCAGTATTCCCCTAGTGCTGGAGTTCTGCCGTTCTCATTGATCGGTAAACTTGGTCTTGGCTGGCTGGTCTTGCTGATCTTCTGGGGGAGGGGTCCATTGCTGTGGTTCCCAAATGTCTTTGCCGGAGGCGGAATTGCCCCACCCTTGCCCAGTCTGGGCTAAGTAACCTGCTGGGGTTTGCTCTTGGGAGCTTTTGTTCCCTGCAAGCTTTCCGTACAGCTTTGGAGGACGAGAGTGAAAATGGCGGCCTCCCAATCTCTGCC
>NW_027825275.1:0-273 GCF_054177405.1 Leptonychotes weddellii | reverse complement strand
ATAAGAATAAAAAAAAATCGCAAAAAAAAAAAAAGATACCTATGATTAATCTACTCAAGAGAATAGAGAAAAGCAAGAGAAAAAAAAAATGGAGAATTTCCACAGAAAATTTGAATCTATAAATTAAGTTAGAGCAGCATTCTAAAACAAAAAATAAAACATATGAGATGAAGAACACAAAAGATAGGCAACTGATTGGACAGAGAAGACGAGAGGATTTCTGAACTGGAGATCAGATCTGTATAAAATATACAACCTGAAACAGAGAAGAAT
>NW_027825274.1:0-273 GCF_054177405.1 Leptonychotes weddellii | reverse complement strand
AAAGATTTTATTTATTTATTTGAGAGAGAGAGACTGAGAGAGAGAGCACATGAGAGGGGGGAGGGTCGGGAGGGTCAGAGGGAGAAGCAGACTCCCTGCCGAGCAGGGAGCCCGATGCGGGACTCGATCCAGGGACTCCAGGATCATGACCTGAGCCGAAGGCAGTCGCTTAACCAACTGAGCCACCCAGGCGCCCCTGCTATAGACATTCTTGTATAATTATTTTGCAACAGGGAGTGGTAAATATCTAGGTATGGAATTTCTGGGTCATAG
>NW_027825273.1:0-273 GCF_054177405.1 Leptonychotes weddellii | reverse complement strand
GCCATTTAGGGTGGTGGTCAATTGGAGCTAACTGAAGACATTTCCCCCAGAGCACTGCCTGGAGATCCCAGGCTGCTGTAGGAGCCATGCTAGCGTGCACTCACATCCAGACACCCTACGCGGTGCTCACCACCAGGAGCCCCGTTTTCCCACTGGGAGAACGCCCCAGGTGGCCCAGAAGCCAGGATGTGAGCTGGGCAGTCTGGCTCCAGATCGACTACTGTCATCGGCTGTGTGTCCCAGGCGGCTGGGTCAGGGCTGGAGGGGATTAAG
>NW_027825272.1:0-273 GCF_054177405.1 Leptonychotes weddellii | reverse complement strand
AATGTTAAGTTTATATTTTTAAAGGAATTCAAACATTTCCTCTAGAATTTTTTGAATTTGTTAAAGTCATGTTGTACTTAGTATTGTTTTATAATGTTTAATGTGTTCTTTACTGATAATTATCTTTTTTTTTTATTCTTATGTTAATCCCCATACATTACATCATTAGTTTTAGATGAAGTGTTCCACAATTCATTGTGCATAACACCCAGTGCTCCATGCAGAATGTGCCCTCCTCAATAGCCACCACCAGGTTAACCCATCCTCCCACCC
>NW_027825271.1:0-273 GCF_054177405.1 Leptonychotes weddellii | reverse complement strand
ACCAATTTTTATAGATATAGTTATTTTTTACTGCTTTTGTGCATCTTATTTTTTTTTAATTTTTTTTTTTTTACTTTTACTTTTACTTATGGTCATTCCTTTCCACCCAGAGAGTCCAGTTTAACATTTCTTGTAGGACTAGTTTAGTGGTCATGAATTTCTTTAACTTTTGTTTGACTGAGAAAACTTCTCTTTCCTTCTATTCTGAATGATAGTTTTGCTGGATAGAGTATTCTTGACTGTGGGTCTTTCTCTCTTTCAGCACTTTTAATA
>NW_027825270.1:0-2498 GCF_054177405.1 Leptonychotes weddellii | reverse complement strand
TCCCTCCCACCCCCCACCACTCCAGCAACCCTCAGTTTGTTTCCTGAGATTAAGAGTCTCTTATGGTTTGTCTCCCTCTCTGGTTTCATCTTGTTTCATTTTTTCCTCCCTTCCCCTATGGTCCTCTGTCTTGTTTCTCGAATTGAGGAGGGTTACTCTTGAAATATTGCCATTCACACAAAGTCTGTTACTTGTTTTATTTTGTGTCCAGAATTATTGAAATATAGTTGACACATAACATTGTGTAGGTTTAAGGTGTTGACTTGGTAGTTTTATATATTGCAAAATGATTACTCCCATAGTGTTAGCTGACACTTCCACCATGTCACATCATTACCATCTCTTTTTTTCCAGTGAGAACATTTCAGATCTCTCTTAGCAAGTTTCAAGTATGTAATACAGTATTATTAACTATAATCACCATGCTGTACATTAGATCCCAAGAATTTATTCGTCTTCTCACTAGTAGTTTGTATCCTTTGACCAACATCTGCCCATTTCCCCCATCCTGCCATCCCTGGTAACCAGCCATTCAACTCTGGTTCTGAGTTCAGCTTTTTTAGATTCCACATATAAGTGGAATCGTACAGTATTTGGCTTTCTCTGTCTGACTTATTTCACTGATGATCACATTTCCCTGATGATTAATGTTGAGCACCTTTTCATGTACCTGTTGACCAATTGTATGTCTTCTTCGGAAAAAATTCTATTTAGTTCCTCTGCCCTTTTTAAAAATCAGATTTTGGGGGCGCCTGGGTGGTTCAGATGGTTAAGCATCTGCCTTCGGCTCAGGTCACGATCCCAGGGTCCTGGGATCGAGTCCCGCATCGGGCTCCCTGCTCAGCGGGGAGCCTGCTTCTCCCTCTGCCGCTGCCTCTCTTTATCTCTCTCTGACTCTCATGAATAAATAAAACATTTAAAAAAATAAATAAAAATCAGATTTTGTTTTGTTATTGAGTTGTATGAGTTCTTTATATATTTTGGATATTAACCCCTTATCAGATAAATGATTTGCAGATATTTTCTCCTGTTCCTTAGGTTGCCTTTTCATTGTGTTGATTGTTTCTTTTCCTGTGCAGAAGCTTTTTAGTTTGATATAACCCCACTTATTAATTTTTCCTTTGTTGCTTGTGCTTTTGGTGTCATATCCAAAAGAATCATTGCCAAAACCAATGTCAAGGAGCTTTTTCCCTGTGTTTCTAGGAGTTTTACAGTTTCAGGTCTTACGTTTAAGTCTTTAATCCATTTCAAGTTAATTTTTGTATGTGGTGTAATGTAAGGCTTCAATTTCATTCTTCTCCATGTGGTTATCCAGTTTTCCCAACACCATTTATTGAAGACACTACCCTTTCCTCACTGAGTATTCTTAACATTTTTTAAAGATTTTATTTATTTATTTGAGAGACAGAGAGCACAAGGGGGGGGCAGGAGAGGCAGAAGGAGAGGGAGAAGCAGACTCCCCGCTGAGCAGGGAGCCGGGGATGATGACCTGAGCCAAAGGCAGAGGCTTAACCCACTGAGCCACCCAGGCGCCCCCCTCATTGAATATTCTTGACTGCATTGTCAAATATTAGTTGACCATATATTTAAGGATTTATTTCTGGGCTCTCGATTCTGTTCCATTAGTCTATGTGTCTATTTTTATGCCAGTACCATATTGCTTTAATTACTACAGCTTTGTAGTATAGCTTGAAATCAGGAAATGTGATGCCTCCAGCTTTGTTCTTTCTCAAGACTGCTGTGGCTGTTCAGGGTCTTTTGTGGTTCCATATGAACAGTCATATTTTCCATCAGCATTTACCAATAGCTCATTCTCTTTTGCTACCTGTTTGAAATGCTGTCTTTATCATATATTAAATTCCCATTTATATCTGTGTCTCTTTCTGGATTCTATATTCTGATTGATATATTCATCTATACCTGCATATTACCGCACATTTAATTATAATAGATTTATAGTATCTTATAATGCTTTGTAAGGCAAGAAATTTTGATTCTCAATTAGTTGCACTAAACTAAAGTCTGAGCATTGCTTAGTTGATTTGTGGACCACCACTCTGCAGAATAGATATATGGAAGAGGCTTTCAGAAACAATTCCCTTTATAGACTGAAGTCAAAAAGTTACTTTTGTTTAGCTTTTTATTTAGAAATAACTTCAAACTTACAGAAATTCTGCAAGAATAGGATAGAGAACTCCCATATACCCTTTACCCAGATTCACTAATTTTTAAGAATTTTCTATATTTGCTTTATCATTCTTTTTTCTCTATATACTCACTTTTATTATTTTCTTTTTTATTTTTTTTTTTTTTTTAAGATTTTATTTATTTATTTGACGGAGGGACACAGCGAGAGAGGGAACACAAGCAAGGGGAGTGGGAGAGGGAGAAGCAGGCTCCCTGCAGAGCAGGGAGCCTGATGTGGGACTCGATCCCAGGACCCTGGGATCATGACCTGAGCCGAAGGCAGTCGCTTAACCGACTGAGCCACCCAGGCG
>NW_027825269.1:0-273 GCF_054177405.1 Leptonychotes weddellii | reverse complement strand
CTGGGGAACGTTCTTCAGAGAAAGAGGGCTTGTGAGGGGGGTGGCCTGAGTTCCTCTTCCGGGGAGGGGGGCTCTGAGGACCCTCTGGTTAAGGACGGCGCTGGCCAGGTCACAGCATGGCCAGGTAGGAGCGCTGGCGGCCTGGGAAAGGAAGCAACGTGACGACTATAAATCCCGAGTCACATGCCGTTAACACCAACTTAAAAGGCGTCTTCCAGGAGGGCAGCTGTGCGGCACGACTGAGGGAAAAACTGTAAAAAAAGAACCCATGAG
>NW_027825268.1:0-273 GCF_054177405.1 Leptonychotes weddellii | reverse complement strand
GGCGCCTGGGTGGCTCAGTTGTTAAGCAACTGCCTTCGGCTCAGGTCATGGTCCCAGGGTCCTGGGATCGAGTACCATATCGGGCTCTCTGCTCCGCGGGAAGCCTGCTTCTCCCTCTCCCACTCCCCCTGCTTGTGTTCCCTCTCTCGCTGTGTCTCTCTCTGTCAAATAAATAAATAAAATCTTTAAAAAAAAAAAAGGTATCACATATCTCCTATGTGCAAGATACTATATTCAGTGCTTCTGGGGTTTACATAGAAATACATCATGGAG